>NC_056611.1:3230193-3240193 GCF_018340385.1 Cyprinus carpio
GACTGTTAATTAATGAAAACAATTGAACAGTTTGAAGTTTAGCCCCAGTTATGCTGTAATTACTGCATGGCTACTCATTTTATTTTTACTTTTTAATCATTATTCCCCAAAAATAAAAATAAAAATTAAGAAACATGCATCTAATTTTCCTTTTTCACTATTTGTTCTCCCCTGAATTAAAGTGCTGACCGGTGACCTGAATAAACTGACCGGTCATGGGGGAATTCAGCAGCGCGGTGAGTCAGTGACCAGCGCTGTTATTGACTCCAGTCTGAATCACAGAGTCCTGACTCACGTGTGACTCCTCACTCCAGAATGAAACCCTTCACCATTATCAGCAAGAACAGCTTCTCCGTTCAGCTTTGAGCGTTATGACACATCTGCTCTTTCGCACCGCAGCACTGAACCATTCATGAGTCAGTTCTTTCATTCACCCGATCACTCTACATTAGCATCCACACCCTACACATTATAACTCTGTGTGTATTATTGTGCAGACGTTTGAAGTTTGTGTTGATGGGAGTTTTTTGCACAGTTTTAGTGCTGCCTCAGACACGTGTATCTAGTGGTATTTTTATAGATCATATATTACAATTCCCTACCTCTGTTATTTTATTCAATTTGCTTACTGTAAAGTGAAAAAAAAAAATATTATGGTAAGTAATGAAAAAAAAAAAACTATTCTGATGTATACTTACAATTATACCTTTTATTTGAAAATATATACTATTGGTTGTTTTTCATATAACATTAATGAAAATTGAGAGGCAAGATATGCTCATGCCAGAATGATTTATTTAGCGTTACTTATCAGAATCATTTATTTATTTTTAATACGACCCTAGACACTTTGTTTTTGGCTGTTTTATGTTTTATTTCTGGCTTACACTTGTGTGCAACCTGAATTCAATGGAATTCTGGTAATCATTTTCAGTCAAGCCAATAAAGCTTTTGTTGGTTTTAAAAGCCAACTCTTTCTTTCCTCTCTGTAGTTTTTTACTGTAATTCCCGCAGCCGAGAATGATTTGAAGCAGTATAACTGCAGGTAGGTAGTTTGTTTTCTGCCAGTGTTTGATGTTTGTTGCATCGGCAGCATGTTTCTGGTGCAGAGTGAGCTGTTTTCATGTGTCCCACTGCGTGTCTCCAGCTGGAGATGACTTTATTCAACAGAAATATGTGTGTGTGTGTGTGTGCGTGCCAAAGATCAGCTCAGGAAGACTGCAGACTACATGCTTATATGTTCATGTATTATAGGAATATTCTGGCTTCAGTATACTTTACAGGAGAAGTGTATCTTTTTTTCTCTCATGCCACGCATGTAAACCTGGTAACTTTCCAACAAGAAATCTTTTTTCAAACCCTGGCTACGTGTTCTGTACTAGACTAACTGAGACTTGTCATAGCACTTGTATACCGTTGTTGTTCTCTCGTTGATCTGATTGTTTCTACTGTTCTCATTTGTAAGTCGCTTTGGATAAAAGCATCTGCTAAATGATTAAATGTAAATGTGAAATGTGGCAAAAATATGTTTACACGCAAACTTGTAAGTCATATTTTATGCTGAATATTCCTGCATTTAGTCTGACACCAGCGCAGGATCCTGGGTAAAGCAGAAGTGATCGCTTCTTCTTTGTCCTGAACAGAAAGTGAATGTCACACATTTCCCTCAAGTTATCAATGTTCATTTCCAGAGTGTCTAAACACCAAACATTCTTCTTGCCTCATTTCTTAAAATAATTTTCCAAAAGTAAATACTTGAAAAATGTCTGCACACTCTCTTATGCAAGATAAAAGACATTTACAGAAGAAACAAGGCAACAAATAATTAAAATAAATTTCCACAGAAACAAGATGACCATTCACTATACTGATTGTTTGTACAGTGAGATTTGTTGGAGTGTGAACTGAAAAAGAGTTTCTCTGTTTTAATATTTTGAATGCATATTTGCAAATAATTAAAGGCCCTGGGAAGATTATTCATCCCTGTCATAGATGTCACTAAAAACATTTTGTTCAATATCTTTCAGGTTAAAGCTTCTGGTGAAGACTCTGATGAGTTCATCTCCAGTCAGACAGTCAGCGCGCCGGTCACCAGCCGTCTGATCTCGGGTCTGGAGGCCTTCAGCCACTATGATCTCAGACTGGCCTGCCGGAGCAGCGAGGGCATCTCCAACTGGACGGTCTGGATGAGTGTCAGCACCAGTGAAGGAGGTAAGCACCTCTTCTCAAAGAGAGCGAAGGAACACGCTGCGCTGCTGGAGAAATGTGTTTGCAGAAGAGAGATGTGTGAGGTCTGTCTCTGCTAAACTCAGAATGAGCAGGGATGCAGAAAGACAGAGGAGTGTATGGTGATGTGCATTAGAGATGGGAACTGACAGCAAGGAGCAATCAGGAATAAACAAGATGCCCTTTAATAATGCACACTTCATCCTTAGGCCTTGCGGTTATTGTACGCTATGAGGCATTCAGGCCAGTCTGTAGGTTTGGGTGTGTGTTTCCTGTAAAGGTTCCGGTCTGGCTGTGTTCACTTTAGCACTGCGCGTCTGCCACAGGACTATGCCTGAGCTGTAGTAAGTTTTTCCATGCCAGATTACTGAAGGAGTGTTTGTAGGAGAGAGTGAGGTGGGTGTTGGGTACTTTCCATAAACTGGCATTATGAAATGTCTCTTGGAAGCAACGGCCGTGAGTGAGCTTTAACACACAGACACGGCATGATAATGTAAGCACAAGAAGAATCTGAAGCTCTGTGAATATATACAATTTTACTCATTTAAATGTTGTTTCCTAGTGGTTGCTTCTTTCATTTATTCATTTCATTTAGACTCTTTTTTGTAAAGGGGATGCATTTCAGTTCCCTTTCGATACTGCATCCGCACTGCGTCTGCTAAGACTCTATAGGAAAAAGCCTTTTTTCTCCTGAACTGAAGCCTTTTTTCAATCACGCAGTGAAACTGCACGACAGCTATATAAGCGGGCGTTTGCCACAGGATTCTCAGATTTCTTCTCTTTCAGTGACGACTCTACGCTCATCGCTGACCCTGAAAGCTTGCTCGCCATTGACATGCCTCACAGCTGGACTGAGACCTCCCTGCTCCCCCCTCCCCGCTGTCATGTTTCTCTCCTCCCAGTTACCTCGGAGGAAGCAATGGCGAGCTTGCAGGTTGAGCGATCAGGCTTGAGCAATCTCATGCCGACACACATCATGCGTGCTTAATCTGCCAGTGTGTGTTACACATGAGGATCAGCACCCCTCGTTACACGAGCAGCTAAATCCTCATAGGCAGATCAAAGCAAAACACTGGCAGCTTTGCATTTGTGTGTGCGTCGCTGAGCCCCGCCTACCCCGCTCTTGTGTTTCTCTCCTCCCAGTTACT
This sequence comes from Cyprinus carpio, assembly GCF_018340385.1. Classification (NCBI taxonomy): domain Eukaryota; kingdom Metazoa; phylum Chordata; class Actinopteri; order Cypriniformes; family Cyprinidae; genus Cyprinus; species Cyprinus carpio. The sequence goes on from NC_056611.1 coordinate 3,233,568, forward strand.
CGGAGGTAGAAATGTCGAACTCACGGGTATGAATAATCATGCTTGAGTGATTTAATGCCATGCAGCTCTTTGATCTGCCAGTGTGTTTACACGTAAGGATCGGCACCCCTCATTGTAAAGCGGCTCAATCCTCCTGAGCGGTTTGGAGCAGAACGCTGTCACCAATGATTCAATATTGCTGACAACTTTGTATTTGAACGTCCCTCTTGCCTGGGCCACGCCCACGCCGAGGCTGCGCTGCTGAGACATACTGCTCTTACTACGAGAGTTCATGTCTCGCTCTGCTTTGCTCATGGCTCACCTTCTTCAATGAAGACGAACCCGCCCCTCCCCTCCCCTCATCCATTACATGTGGATTTGAGAGAATGCTTGCAGCATTTTTTATCTTCCAGAGTGTTTACACAAAGATCATCAAAACTGCTTTTCTAACGAGCGGTTTGATCTTTTTAGGTGAATTAAAAAAAAATGCTGTCACTAATTGTTATTATCACTGACAGCTTCAAATTGGACATGTCTGGGCCACGCCCATGCTGAAGGCAGCACGCATGGGAGCTGACTGCTCTGCTATGAGAGCATTAAGTCTAGCGAAGCATTTTTTTGAAAGCATTTTCAGGGAAACCAAATTTCCTCTTCTGAGTATGGGGTCCCCATACGGCGACCAGCCTCTCAATTTAATCCAACCCCTTGTCACATGGGCTGAGGCCTGGCAGGCCATCCCTGTTGAGCCAAACTGGGTGTTGGAGACAATAAAACTAGGTTATTCACTGCAATTTGCTCCAATACCCTGCATTTCAGCAGTGTTGTTCCCACCTGAGTTTAGAGCAAAGACGCAGATGTCCTGCGCTCAGAGGTGATGAATTTGCTGGCGATAGGAGCCGAAGAAATGGTTCCCCCCAGCTCAGAGCAAGTCAGGCTTCCACAGCTCCACAGCTACTTCCTTGTCCACAAAAAGTATGGTGGCCTCCGACCCATACTCAATCTCAGACACCTGAATCACACCCTCATAAAAAGGTCATTCAGGATGACTACGCTGAAACAGATCCTTGCTCAAATTTGCTCAGGAGACTGGTTCTTTTCACTGGATGCAGAGACAGATGGGAATCTGCATTCTCAACTACCTCGATGACTGGCTCATTCTGGCCCAGTCGGAGGTAGAACTAGCATCATACAGGACCCTCCTCCACAGCCATCTGGAGTGCCTGGGACTCTTTTTTTTTTTTCTTCGCCAAGAACACAATGTTCCCCAGCCAGGGAATATTGTTCCTGGTAACAATTTTCGACTCAGCCCGAATGGCTCTGGCCATACGGAGGCTGGCGACCTCTTTCAAGATTGGAACCACTGGCCTTCTTAAAATGTTTCAGAGGATGCTGGGCCTCATGGCTGCGGCATCGCCAGCACTACAGTTGGGTTTGCTTTGTATGCACACCTTCAGTGCTGGTTGAAACTACGGGTTCCATGCCATGCGTGGCATCACAGATGGACTAACCCCCCTGGAAGAGCTCCTGCAGGATGGAACAGGGTGTGACCATGGGGATGGTTTGCGGAAGGACAGTTGTCACAACAGTCCCCTCCAGCTCAGGTTGGGGGGCGCTGTGCGAGGGCATACATAGAAAAGGCTTCCACATCAACTCCCTGGAAATTCTAGCAGTATGTCGAGCCTGTCAGTTCTTCCTGCCAGTCCTAAAGGGGCACCATGTGCTAATCCGATCAGACAACATGTTGGTGGTGTCCTACGTAAATCGCCAGGGAGGCCTCTCCTCGAAGCGTCTCTTCATTATGGTAGAGCGTGTCCTGGAATGGGCTCAACTCAACCTGCGCTCTCAGGGGAGTGGACACTCCATCTGCAGATGGTTCAGAGAATCTGCGAGATCTTTGGCAAGGCCAAGGGAGACCTCTTCACCTCAGAAGACAACTCTCACTGCCCAATTTATTACTCTAAAACCAGGGACGCGTTGGCTCGTGATTGGCCCAACCTCCTTCTATATGCTTTTCCTCCCGATTGCCCTGATCCCACAGGTAATCAGGCGAGTAAGGGAACAAATCGGCCCAATCTGTGGTCCCTGCACCTCTGGCTGCTCATCGGGAGCCATACAATGTAGGAGGCTAGAGCCCTATTTACGAGACGCCTCTACGACTTTAAGTGGTCTTTTTTCTCCGCTTGGTGTCTAAACCACGGCAAAGACCCTCATACTTCCGATTTGACATAGGTGTTGTCATTTCTACAAGAGCTACTGGATAAGGGACGCTCTTCATCTGCACTCAAAGTCTATGTGGTGGCCATAGCGGTCTCTCATGCCAAGGCATGGTTGAATACCGGTGCTCTCCACTCCGCTCAGAGCACAGGTCATTACACTCTCTGCTATTCCTCCCTCTGAGGAGGAAAGGGAGTTATCTCTGCTCTGCCCCATCAGAGTTCTGAGAATTCCATGCCAATTCGATAACCGGACCAAAGGGCTTCGGGTCATGAAGCAAAGACTCTCTAGATGGATAGTAGACTCCTTCTTGCTCTTCTTTGGGCATTCAGTGCCCCACTGGAGTATGGGCCCATTTGACAAGAGGCATTGCCTCATCTTGGGCATGGTCCAGTGGTGTGTCCATTGCAAATATTTGTGAGGCAGCTGGCTGGGCCTTGCCGTCCACATTCTCAAGGTTTGATAACCTGGAAGTCCAGACCCTGCAGGCTAGGATCCTTTCCGCTTGAAGAGACATGCACTGCATAAACAGATCTGGCAGAGAGCCCTTGGCCATAGCACGCTCAAGCTCTCCGGCATTAGTTCACCTGTTAGCTCTTGACCCCTGGGTGTTGAAGTTACAGGAGTATTCTGGAACAATTAACCAGGCCGGGTGTGACCTCAGGAAGCCCAGCCCATCTTAGCCTTGGGTTGTTATTAACTTCTCTATGGGCATTGGTTGCTAATGGAAGTTTTGATACTTTTAGTCGTTCCACTACATTAGCACGGTCTGATTGTATTGTGTTCCCATAGCGTCTTAGCAGATGCAGTATGATTGTAGTATCGAAAGGGAATGTACTCGGTTACTAAAGTAACCTCGGTTCCTTGAGATACGGGAATAAGTACTGTGTTGCTAGCCATGCTATGTAGCTGCACAACTCAGTCGTCGCTTCAGTTGAAGTAACCTGATAATCCTGTGGTGAACGCCTACTTATATAGCCAGATGCCCCACCCATTCTGGCTCCTCTGCCAAGCCGTTAGTTCATTTTTTAATACACTTCACACACCAATGGCCATGCAGTATCACTGCGTGATTGAAAAAAGGCTTCAATTCAGGAGAAAAAAGGCTTTTTCCCATAGCGTCTTAGCAGATGCAGTACTCATTCCAGTATCTCATGGAACCCGAGGTTACGTTAGTAACCTAGTACATTTTAAGTTTTACAATACTTTTTCATATCCCAGCTTAAAACACAGATCTCACAGTAATGAGCCAATCCTATGTTGATTCTTTTGTAAAGTGTAAGCAGTTCATAATCAGAACACTGATCTGTTTGTCCGAGCATCCCAGTAACATTCACTCACTGGAGTGACTTTTTTCCTGACTAATGACACACAGGCAGACTTACAAAACATCATTATTCATAACACTATTGGAAATATTTGAGATCTGTCTTACTTTTGATTGACAGACTTGACCAGTCACAGCCCAGGAGAAGCATGTCTAGGAGGTCAAGTCAAGTCACCTTTATTAATATACTGCTTTTAACAATACAGATTGTGTCAAAGCAGCTTTACAGTATTAAATAGGAAAATAGTCTGTCAATAATGCAAGGAGGTCTGCTTAGCCTGTTTAGCTGGGGCTTAAACACTTAACTTTCAGTAATTTATTGATATGTTTGTGCCGACACCATCAGATGAGAAGAAAACTTGACCTGAATTAAGCTTTTTAGTTGCTAATGAGCTGCTTTACAGTTTAATTACATCTTGCAGCATTGACACTGTTATTGAACTGAACTGAATCAACAATGAATCGACAAAAGATGAATAACAAGATTGCTGCCTATTGCCTAGAATGCCTACAGCTCATCGATTAACCTCACACTGTTATTGATCTGAACTGACTTGAGCTCCATTGTTGAGTTTCATAGTTTCCAGTGTGAGTGGGGTGACAGCAGTTTTCCACACTGCTCTAAAAGCACTCCACTCCAGGTTTCCATATCCCTCAACACTTACATCTGCTCTAGAGCACAAGGAGTGTGACACAAACACTGTGTGTATTGGTGCTCATATTCAAATGATGCAGGTGAAATGGTTTTGGAATCTCATGTTGTCTTTAAAAAGTCATTTGTGATTCTCTTTCCTTGTTTGTTCTGCTTGACCGGATTTAGTTTTCCTCCTGTTTTTGATCTCCAATGATTAATTGACGTCACCACTGTGTCAGTGTGTGGGATGGGCGAGACACGGGAAAGATGGAGGAGTGAAGGAGATACTTCAGATTTTCCAGGAGAGGGTTTTTCTGGACAGTGACACAGTCTTTGGCTGTACTGGGCTGTATGTGTTTATACGTGTGTGTGTGTGTGTGTGTGAGAGTGTGTGTGTGGGTGTCGGTGTGCTTGTGTTTTTGGTTTGTGTGTTATTAGCGTGTTTATTATGATAGTCTAGGCTGACCGCACCTCTTCACTCTCAAATGCCATTTTGTTTTGCTGTCCCTCTTTTCACTTGTCTTTCAGTCTCTCCAAAGAACAATCACAAATGAAATGTGTCCCAAATAGGGCTGGGTTATAGTATTTGAGAGTATTTACCATGCAGCATTAGAAATGTGTCATACTATTTACACTGAAGTATATATATTTGCACAGCATGGGACTGCATTAAGTTAATACAGAGCAGTGTTAATCCCAAACAAGTCAAGGCGAGGAAGAACTTATTACATTAGTTGTTACATTAACACACACACACACACACACATACACACAGAAAACCCCTTACAGAAAACATGTTTTCACCTTGTTACAATCACAGACAAAAATAACATACTATACTAAACCATTGTATTCCCCTTGTGGGGATCACAGTCAAAAATTTCAGGTTTTACTATCCTTGTGGAGGCAATTGGTCCCCACAATGTAGCATAAACAAGTACAAACACACACACACATTTTTGATACTTAACTGAGAGCGACACCATGCTGCTTGAGCTATGAATATAGCAAACTCGGAGCAATCAAATTTTCTTCTGTCTCTTTGTCTTTGCACTAATCCTACAAATTCTCTTTAAGAAAGAATTTCCTGCTTTTTTTCTGTCCTCCTCCATTTCATGTAGCAGCTCTGTCTTGTCTGCCCTGACCTTACGTGACCTTTGATTTATTCTTGCCAATAAAAAAAAAAAGAAAATGAAATACAGACATGCACACACTGTGGGAAAAGTGAATGAGGCAGAGAGGATTCTGTGATGGATAGAACAGGAAAAAGAGGAGGAGGGGTTTGTGAAAGAAGAAAAAACATACTCTTTGCTAGTTTCCCAGAGTCCCACATTGCCCCAGGGATGAGAGAACCAGAGAGAGAAACAAAGCTGATCGCTGATATTCCAATGAAATTGGTTTGGCGTGTTCTGTTTGAATGGATTAACTCAAATCTGAACTTACATAATCATAATCACACATCTACTCTACTCCACCAGCATTGGGAAATCTACTTTAAAGTGTTTGCCAAGCTACAGTCTACACAGAAGTAGTTCAACTGTAGTCAGGCTAAACTATATTGAAAGAGTTCTTATGAAATATATAAGTGTTAGATTATGTAATTTAAGATGTATTTTTCTTTTTCAATAATAAAGATGGTTTTTGCATTAAACATATATTTACACTGAATAAAACTTGCTAGAATGTAACAAAGAGAAAGGCAGTTATAAATAGCAGTGTTCAGCTGGACAAAAAAAACTCTGCACTATGTACTGGAAAAGTAACTTATAACTGGAAAATTTACACTATTTTGAAAAATTCTGAGCAATTATCTTGCTCCTGAAAAAAAGAAGCACAAGTTAATGTAATTAACTTAATTAGAAATGATACCTTTGGTTATTTGCTAACACTGCTCTTTATATAATACAAGTGACTGTCTGCCACACCATGGCCTCGTACACTTAAATTTCCTAAACATTAAGTTCCGTCTGTGTCCGTAAAATGAATCACTTTGAAATTGCGATGTTTGACGGTGCACCGCTGACAGAGGCATTGTGTTTTGTTTAAGCTTGTTAGACTGTTTCAAGCGTGCTCTCGCAGTGTTGCCATGTCCACTTATTATAAGCATCTTTGGGCTTGTTGTTTGTTGCTTGACCCATAAAGCTATCAAGAGTTGTTAAAGTGGGCAGATTTGTGCCACAATATCTCTGGATTTCCAAAATAAAGCATATATATATATATATATATATATATATATATATATATATATATATATATATATTATATATACCCTTAGCAAAAGTAGTATACTTCAAGTTTATTAAGTATACGTAAGTAAAGTAAAGTTCAAGTATATTTTTAAGTATATTTTATGTAGCAAGTATACAAATATCAGTGTTCTAGTAGTATACTTGTAAGTGTACTGTTTCAATAGTCCTTGGGACTAAATTGGCCCACTTTTTAGTACATAAAAGTATACTTTAAGTATAACAG
>NC_056611.1:3245193-3247693 GCF_018340385.1 Cyprinus carpio
TATCAGTAAGTCTCAAGCGATGTCAGTAAATATGTTAATATATTTGAACTGCATACTTAGTATGAAATGAATGTATTTTTAAATATATTACTTTTTACTGGAGTACATCAGAAAAGCCATACACAGTGATGGAAAAAGGTCTTTATTAATCAACAATCTACCCTTGTAATCATAATTTATGTGAAACAAATCAATAGTTGTTGGTGTTTTACTGCCTTTAGTGTTCATTTCGCCTGGAAACTGCAGTGAAATGTATGTATAGGTAATATTTTTGCAAAATGTAGTGAGTCTGGGTTATTTCACAGTTTGAAAGAGAATGTTCATTTGTGGCATTTTATTTGTGTTTTAGTTCCGGAGTCGGCCCCAGACAATGTGACAGCTGTGGTGAACGGAACAGAAGTGGTCCTGAGATGGTCAGAACCTCCCGGAAAGATGAAGGGACAGCTGCAGGGATACATGATGGAGTACAGCGCACCTAACATGGAACAGGTGACCACACACACACACACACATACTGGCAGCAATATTTGTGTTTGTTTCTGGATTTCCATTCCTTAATCTCTGGAAAAATTAGCAAGTTTATATTTTTTAGCATTTATTTCTCTTTACTATATAGCTGTATCAGTCCGTCAGATCACAGGAAGTAGTGTTTGATGTTGACTGGATTGCTTTGTTTATGACGGATTGTTCTGCGTGTTTCCGGTGCGGCAGGTTGTGGTGGACACAGGTTTGGACACAGAGCTGTTTGTCAATCTCTCAGGCCCCCTGTCGAATGTTTCCTTCAGAGTGTGTGCGTACACCGGAGCGGGACAGGGGCCCTGGACGCCCCTCCAAACCATCACGCTCATCCCTGCAGGTATGAAAACAGGCAGACAGTAACCTCATCTATAATTCTCACAGGGCAAACAGTTCCACTGAATGTTAACGGTCTCTTTCCTTGCAATGTTTTGCAGAAACAGGACAATCCAGAGGTGAGTGACACACACAAGCACTAATTATATTTGTTCTACCGTGATGCTAACCCTGAACCTAACACTCACAGAAACCTCTGTGCATGTGTATGTCTTAATTAAGATGTCATTTGGTCATTCGGGTAGACACAAAATGTAACTCTTCTCAGACATTTCATCCCATAAAAAAAGGACCCACAGCAGATACAGAACTTTTCCTTTTACTTCCCTTATTTAGAATCCTTCTATCTGCTGTTGCTGTCTCAGAAAGAGGAAGAAAAAGACAAACAAGGGCAAGAAGGGAACAGAAAGAAATGCAAGGAAATGAGTTGCAGGAGTTTTGTTGAGTGGGAGGCATGTGGAAAGATTCTCTAGAAGAAACACGCCCTGCTGTAAATATGGACTTGCACTGAGGTCATTATAATGAGCTAATTCAACCAATGACCAACTGAACAAAACACATTCACTCTCTAGTCTCTGAACAGATGACCATGATAAAATATAAAGACACATCAGATATTGGCCAGGTGCAACAGTATGCTATCATTTATTTATGCAACCCACGTTTAATCTATCCTGGTGAAAGTCCATAAGATGTTTAGGTGACGAGGGAGAAAAACCTCGACTTAGCTGTGGGAGAGTAGCCAGACAGATTAATATAATGCATGTCCCCTATATATAGCATAGACTTTATTCAAGCTGTTCATCCACAAAAAGACAAACTTTAAGAAAGCTCTTTGTGGTCTGCTAGATGCATCCGGTCTGACCCTCTTACACATTATTATTCCCTGAGCTCATTGCATTCTGGGATTGACTAGAATGCAATTCTGCCTCAGAATCTGGCTAACATGTACGAATGCAGCAGAGTGTTGCGGCCTTAATCTTGAAATAGACTCAGATATGAGGGAGCACAGGATCCAAGAGCACCAACTTTAAAATTATAATAACGAGAGTAAAGGAAACATGGAAAGGACAAGACCTGACAAAGAGAACTGGAAACACAGGAGCAAGAACTACAGACTAAAAGTCTATAAAGCAAAAGCACAGGCAGGAAATGCATTAGACTCAAGAGCCTTGAAATGCTAAGCTCACTCGGTTTCCAAATGGAGCTACACACTTCAGTGCTTGCATGTTTCTCTCTTTCCTCTTCATAATCTCATTTACATTGAGAATCTTGACCTTTCTTTCTCTGCGTCTGTGTGAAGGTATCTCGAGTCCTCCGGCGTTCTCCTGGCACTGGTGGTATGTGGTCATGGCCATCGCTGCCACTGTAGCTCTAGCGGTGCTCTTGGCTGTGTACGTGACCAGGCTGAGGCGGAAGGAGACACGCTTTGGGTGGGTAGTAATGAGGCTTTCTGCTGTTTTGCTGGATTCTGATACTGTGGGTGTGAGCAGAGATAGTATTTGCTATTAAACTTAACTGGAAAATGAGGCATACGTGAACTAGAGACACTAAGTTGTCCATAATTGTAAGTGTGAATGTAAATCTTGGACTGGTCATCTGTCCAGGATGTTGGAATAGTCTCCAGCATCTCCTCATAACCCTACAC
>NC_056611.1:3252693-3322693 GCF_018340385.1 Cyprinus carpio
CTTTCAAATCAAAGCGTAAATACATGAGGAAAAAGTATCCTTGTGAACGGTTTGGAACGACATGTGGGTAAGTGATTAATGACAAAATTTTTACTTTGGGGTGGAGTAACCCTTTAACTTGATCTGAACCTGAAATATTCCTTTAATATCAGGAATAGACATCCATCCAAGTGCATTTGATTTGTTTTTTTCCAATCTTTGATACCTTATCTCCCCGTGACCTGAGAATGAATTCGGAGGAAAGGAGTTGTGTTTTATGCTGATATGGATACATATCTTGACTGTAACACTCATGCATGTCTCACTGCTGTCGTGAGCTGAATCACTGAATTAAAGCTGAACATCTGCACCGTCTCAAGGTCTGCATTGCATTCGATTTCTGATCCAGAACATTCCAGTGAAGCCTGACGTCGTGTGTTGTGATAGCATGAGCTTGGTTTTGAGCAGTAGTACAGGGTGGAGGCTTTATGTCATCTGGACAAGCTCCATTACAATCCTTTTTTCAGTTTTTTTGCACGTACTCTCTCTCTATCCATCCCTATTCTCTCGATTCCCATCTGGGTTCATTTGAAAGGCAAAACAATCTTGCAACAATTTTAAAATCATGCTTCAGGAGCGTCAGTGGCATTCCTCAGATAGAGGCTATTGGGAAAAGTTAGTTCAACTAATCTTGTCAATGAAAATATAAAGAGCTGCTTGTGTCACTATCGTCACAGTTCTTCAGTCATAGTTCAGGAGTCGAGTTTGGAGCTTGAGCCCTCTATTTTGGACTCCAGGCCAAATCAGTTCACTTTCATCACACTTGAGATTACATGAACATTATATTATCAAAACTCATGAACAAATGTACTAATTCTGTATTGTCATGTGTTTCAGAATGAAACAAATCTTGAATTAAGAAAACTCAAGGGCGAGGCTTGATTCTTCTGCTTTTGGCTCATTTTGTTGTTAATGGGTTCATTTTATGCACACGTATATCAAGTTAGGGTTAACACATTTTTAAGAATTCAGACCACCAGAATATCGTCTCATTATTATTTTGTTTGTTATTATTATTAGAATATTATTTATCAAAAGTCTTTATTTCACATGGAAAATCTGTGAGTGAAAGTGCCTCTGATTTTGTCATCTGAATAGAAATAAAACACAATTGTCTCTTCAAAAATGTTTAGATTTCATGTACGTAACATGATAAGCAGGTTCTTGTAAACTCACTTGAAATAAAGCGAGTGTAAACAAAAATCACTGTGTATTCAGCAGATGTCACCTTTAACTCTCCGCTGACTTTGGTTGATTGTGTCACTTGATGATCGTGTTACAGTAGAGAGAGGAAACAGCATCTCTAAAGAATACATTGTTTTTTCACATGTTGTTGAAAACACCCAAAGAGGCTCTGCTATCTGATGCTGATCTCTCGGATGGCTGGTTCTTTTCTCAGTGAACTCTCTGGGGATCAGTGATGAGCTCAAGCAGAAGCTACAGGACGTGATGGTGGACAGACACAAGCTAACGCTGGGAAAAACACTCGGGGAAGGTGAGCACTGCATAACTGCTGCAGGGATCAGTGTGCTGTACTGTCTGGACTGACGATCTGATTGTAATGGGTTGTGTGTGTGTGTGTGTGTGTGCAGGTGAGTTCGGCTCGGTCATGGAGGGTTCGCTCACTCAGGAGGACTCTGTGCTCAAAGTGGCAGTGAAGACCATGAAAAGTGAGTCAAAAGCGACAGCAGCATCTCTGAAAACACCTGTGATCATTTTTCATCAGACTAAGCTCATGCTCTGCTGTGTTTTGCTCAGTCGCTATCTGCACTCGCACTGAAATGGAAGATTTCCTGAGAGAGGCGGCGTGCATGAAGGAGTTCGATCATCAGAACGTCATGCGGCTTCTAGGTAAGTGTGTTCACTCTTTCAGTCTCCCGGCTAAAAAACTATAAGGAAGTTTTACTTTCAGGAACATGGACTTCTCCATCTTGCCAACACATGATCCAATTATCTTCAGTATTTTATAGGTCAGATTACTTTAGCTTAGCTGCTCTGAAAACACATGAAGACAGTATATTAATACTTACACATAGAATTATTAAGCTACTTCGTATTCAGTAGCTGAGACTGTTTTAGTTAAAGAAATAAGGACACGAGAGAAGATGTGGCAGATTTGAATGAGCTCAGAATGAAAACAAACATCAGGATGATTATATTTTCAGAATAAAAGAATATTCAGTAAGAAATATTTACTTAATTGAGCAGTTAGACTTGCGCTACTGACACTGTGTTCAGAAAATATGAAAAAATCTGAATGGTTGATATTTTATTTTTCCCTGCCATTACAGAGGTCTGGAAAGTGATCACTGTACATTTTTATTTTTTATGTTTTTTTAATAATGTACACTAGTGAATCCTGCACAATAAGACCAGAATACCTCTGAATAAACGGTGTCAGTTTGGTTTGGGTGGGTTCAGGCAGGATGAGAGTGATGGATTGTGTGTTGTGTGACAGGTGTGTGTCTGCAGACGGTGGAGAGTGAAGGCTATCCGTCTCCTGTGGTCATCCTTCCCTACATGAAGCACGGCGACCTCCACAGCTACCTGCTGTACTCCAGACTCGGAGACGCGCCCGTGGTGAGTGAAACACTGGGCCTATAACTAAGAGAAAGAGAGATCTGGAGCCGATAGAATGGCACTAAAGGCCTATTCGCACGGGATTAGTATTATCTGGGGACCTTGTGTGTTTTTGAAATTACCCCCCCACATCTGAATTTCGTGTGGTGTATTCGCACGGGATAAGAGAAGACTGATTTATCTCCCGGATACCCGGATGTCAAGGCTTTGAGAGTCCCGTTCGGTCTGGTTAGATGGATTTAAAAAAAAGAAACTAATATAGTGCGCTGTGTCATTTACATTTCAGGCTTAAATAATATCTCACGCTTTATGCTTGATTTATATTTAACACATTAACCTCAAAACCTTTTCAGCTTTCTCTTTCTGCAAATTTTATGGTGTAGTATAGCGATATGACGGCACTCAAAACACTATCAAACACTACAATGCAGCTTTATTCTTCGCGAAAGATTGATAAAAAGGTGCACAGGAAACAAAAACCTCTAAAAAATTATATACGACCTGCCAAATGCTGGCCAAATCACAGAGATGTTGATTCGCACGGGACTGATATCATCACAGGACCTCTGTGTTCGGTGAAATATGGTAGGTCACTTGCGGGGGAGTTTTTACTTTACAAATTACAGACATGGACGATTCGCACGGGATTAAGATCACAGACAACCTCCGCAATTATTACAAATGACTGGAGGTCACCAGGTCATACTAATCCTGTGTGAATAGGGCTTAAGAGCGCAAATAAAAAGGATATATGGCAAACTGCATTAAGACATGATCAGATCAGAAAAGTGTTTCGGCATTGATTAACACTAAAAGTGTGGCAGGTTCCTTTTAAAACAATAGTTCACCCAGAAATGAAAGGTCTGTAATCATTTGCTCATGTCGTTACAAACCCATGTGACTTTCTTTCAGAAAAGACATTCATGGTCATGCTGCTCTTTTTCATAAAATGAAAGCAATTTAAAAATATTCATACTAACCAACTAACTAAATAAATATGTTGGAACCACATGAATGTGAGTACATTTAAAAAATAATACATTTATCTCAAAACAAAACAAAACAATCTAAAAATAAATGGGAAAAAATGTTAAATATTTAGTTTTTTATGCACAAATTTGAAACAATGGCTCATACAGACACAGATTGTTTTATCTGGAACCAGCATTACAAACATTACACCATCCCTGATTAATGTGAACACTTCGAAGGAAAGCAAGGCTGTGATGCAATCACAGTGAATGATTCTGTCAAGATATAATTGATGACTGGTTTGTTTTGTGGTTAGATGCACATCCTCATGGTCAGAGTTGTGAAACTCCTTTGTAATCATAAATGAAGTTCCTCTAAAGCACAGACGTCAGGCACATTCTCAACAAACACAGTGCATTCTCTCAGGAACTTGTTGTACTGCAGAAGTGTTTTTAAAGCCCACTGGTCTATGATTTCTGATATTGTCAGTAGACCTGTGGTCAGAGCAGAATATGGGAAAGTCTCTGGCACCACCTACCTGTCAAAGCAAGAAACATTGATATTTTAAATATCTAGAATCTCTCTGTCTGCTTTGTGTAGTATCTGCCCTCTCAAATGCTGGTGAAGTTCATGACAGATATCGCCAGAGGAATGGAGTACCTGAGCGGAAAAAACTTCATCCACAGAGACCTGGCAGCTCGAAACTGCATGTGAGTGCTGATGGGAAACAAACACTTACTACAGAAATCTACATATACTGATTTAAGTGTTGTATTTGATAACCAGGTTAAATGAGAACATGAATGTGTGCGTGGCGGACTTTGGCTTGTCTAAGAAGATCTATAATGGAGACTACTACAGACAAGGGCGCATCTCTAAGATGCCTGTCAAGTGGATCGCCATCGAGAGTCTGGCGGACAGAGTGTACACCACTAAGAGTGACGTGGTAAGACGTTCTCGATTTGATAAACACAACGAAGACCCGATTCAGAGCATTCCAGAGCTTGAACAAGCCTAACAGCGGATGTGTTTCTGATACTTGTTCACACTAGAGCATTAAAAACAATTTACAGTGGACAGAGAGGCTCATAACTGACATTAATACGTGTGCCTGGTCTTATGGAGAATGATGCATCGGTGCAAATAATTCGAAAGATAACAAAATGTAATAACTTCTTACACGTCTGAAATGATATTGACTGTTGTTTTACATCTACTTCTTTTTCTCACCATTCATACTGTTCATGAAGGTGTATTTGTCTGTCCTGCAGTGGTCATTTGGAGTGACAATGTGGGAGATCGCCACTCGAGGTCAGACACCATACCCTGGAGTGGAAAACAGTGAAATCTATGATTATCTGAGGCAGGGGAACCGTCTGAAACAGCCTCCAGACTGCCTGGACAGTATGTAAGTATGCCTTTTAAAAACCTATTCGGCTTTTCACACTTTGCTTAGACCTGGCTTAACATGTATTTATCCTCTGGTTAACACTACTTTCAACCTCGACATGAGCATTGCTTTAAAGGAAGTAGCACTGCTGGGCTATGAATGCATATAGAAGGAACCAATGCAGTGCTAGAATCAACAAACTTTGCCTGTATGTGATTGATATGTCATCACACAGGTTATTTGTTATTTAACTGATAATGCAGATGTATTTTCTTTGATATATTGATCTCTGTTACAACTGAATCTAGATCTGTCTCTGTTAGAAAGAGATGCATTAACAAAAATACTAGTGTGCTATTTATGAAGGCTATTCTTTAACGCCAAGCATTTCTGCAGACTCTGTTGATCTACTCCTTGATTCCTTTAACTCAAAAGTTAAGAATGTTGTATTGATGAAATTTCTCCTGTGAAAGTCAGTAAGAAGACTGGCAGACAAAATGCACCCTGGAGAAAATCAACAGCAGTACAGAGTATAAAAAGATCATGTAGAAAAGCTGAGCGGATGTGGTGGAAGATGAAACTTAAAATTCACTATAGCATCTATAAAGACAGCCTTCATGCTTTCAATGTGGAACTAGACACAGCCAGACAGACCTTCTTCTTAAACCTTATAAACAGTAACTTAAACAACACTCGCACTGTCTTTGCTGCTGTTGAGAGAATAACAAACCCCCCAAATCAGATTCCCAGTGAAATGCTCTCTGACAGCAAATGCAATGAGTTTGCTTTCTTCTTTTCTGAGAAGCTCAGTAATATCAGGAAGGCGATTAACACATCCTCAAGTTATGCAGAGGTCAGACAGATTGGGCCGCAATTTCAAAAATAAGTTTCTATGTCTGTTTTTGAAGCAATTGATAGCAAAACTTGGTAGGTCATTTGCGGGGGAATTTTCACTTTACAAATTACAGACATGGATGATTCGCCTGGGATTAAGATAGTAGATAGTTGGAATAAATAGTACAGAACCTTAAATTGTCAACCTGGTATCTTGACACACTTCCCACATATTTTTTTCAAAAGTGTGCTTAACTGTTTAGAAGCACACTTCTTTCTGGGACTTTTCCAAACTCCCTGAAAAGTGCAGTTGTTTAGCCCCTCCTGAAAAAGAGCAATTTTGATAACACCATATTGAGCAACTATAGACCAATATCAAATCTGCCTTTAACCCTCTAAGCGCCAAAGTCGCAAAATTGCGACAAGACGTCATACTTAATAAAACAGGCTGTAGATCCTAATATGGTGTAATATCTCATTTGTATTCCCTACCACTAGATGGCAGACATGTAGTACTTTGATTCTAGACCAACATTACGTCATGTTCCTATTCAAAGTGTTCGAGCAAATAGCAGAGCAAGTGAGCTCTCGTGTCATTGACGCGGAAACAGTTCAGTTCAGAGCGTCTGAGTAAATCGTGAGATTTATGAGAGAAAATCGCCAAATGGCCAATAAAAAGTTGTACCGTGAGGATGTGTTGCAAATGTTATTCGCCGATTCAGACTCTGAAGGGGAATATTTTCCTTTTGGAAATGACGATCGGTCGTCTAATGATCGCGCTTCTCCCGGTACATCTTTGCAGCGTAATGGTGCCGCCATGCAAGGCGCGAGTGTTCACTAAGCACAAACAAATGATAATTTCGACCCTTTGCCCAGCGGGGATGGGGGTGGCAGGGGTGAACGTGGTCGTAGTGTACATAGGAGAGCTGTTGCTAGAGGTAGAGGCAGCAGGGGTAGGAGAAATGGGGCTGAAAGTAGCACTAACTCTTCGGATCCAGCTCTCCAAAGAGGTGGGAGTGGCCGCGGTAGACGTGGCCGTGCTGTGCGTGTGAGAGCCGGGAGATGTGGTAGAGGCAGCAGGGGTGATCTGGCTCTAAATAGGGCTGGAAATAGCGATGACAATGGAGGCTGGGTTTTTTTGAGAAATGAAGAAGTGTATCAGGACTGGATCAAACGCTTTGATGAGCCTTTTGGTTATCTAGGAGAGAAAGATTTGACCAGTGCTGCACCCTTAGACTTTCTGTCCCTCTTTCTGACTGATAACTTCTGGAACCTCATTACAAATGAAACCAACAGATATGCTTATCAGTTTCTAAACTCCCAACAGCTGAAACCCAATTCCAGATTTCATAATTGGTATGATGTCTCTGTCTCAGAGATGAAGGCCTTCCTAGCACTGCATTTGTGTATGGGGCTGGTAGAGAAGGCAGAAATTGAGGATTACTGGGCAGAATTTTGGCCAAGTTACACACCTGGGTTTGGCAAAGTAATGTCTAGGAATAGATTTGAGATCATTCTGTCTTTCCTCCATTTCGCAAACAATAGTGATTATGTGGGCAGGGGTCAGCCAGGTCATGACAGGCTGTTCAAGGTGCGTCCAGTAATTGATCTGATAATCCCTCTTTTCTCAGCCATTTATGGTCCACTCAAGGAGCTTTCTCTGGATGAAATGACCATAGCATTCAAGGGAAAGTCCACCTTGAAACAGTACAATCCTAAAAAACCTGACAAATATGGCTACAAAGTGTATGTGTTGAGTGAGGCCAGCTCAGGTTATGTTTTTGCAGTGGTCCATGTACACTGGCCACAATGTTGATGCTGATGCTGATGCTGATTTAGGTGCCACCCATCTAATAGTTCGTCAGCTGATGGCCCAATACACAGGGAAAGGGCATGAGGTGTACATGGATAGTTACTACACATCACCAGCCATAGCAAACGAGCTGGCAAATAATGACACTGGTATGTGTGGGACAGTGAACTGCAAAAGGCGTGGTATGCCTAGGTGCCTGAGACAAACTGAGTTGCCTTTGAGCAAAGGAGATGACCCAGTGTTCATGAGACATGGCAAACTCTTTGTTTGTGCATGGCATGACACAAAGCGTCTCACTATGCTCTCGTCGATTCAAGGAAACTCATGTGTTCAGAAACGTATCAGGTCAAAGCAAAGCGACACTGGTTTTCGTGAGATAAACAGACCTGTGTGCGTTGACAGGTACAACACCTTCATGGGAGGAGTAGACACCGCTGATCAGAGGATGAAAACTTACCTCTTTCCACACCGTTCTAGGAAATGGTACAATCGCATCTTCAATGCGATTCTGAGCATCAGTGTGGTGAACTCCCATATAATCTACTCCAAGTGTGCTCCTGGTCCACCCAAGCAACTGAAGGCCTTCGTCCAGGACATTATTACTGCTTTGCTTGAGGGCTATTCCAAGAGGGAAAGCAAAAAAACAGGAAGGCCTTCAATGGAGTTGGGGGAAATGCCACAGAGGCTCACTGAGCGCCACTGGCTGTGTGTTGCTGATGATCGGCCAGATTGCGTTGTTTGTTCTGATCGTGCACGCTCTAAGGGCCGCCGGCAGACAAAGTACAGGTGCAGTCAGTGTGGGGTAGGTCTGTGCGCTGTGCCTTGCAATGAGAGGTACCATACTCTCAAGAACTATAAACTTTGTCACCTAGATACCTGATTGGGCAGATAGCTGGTCAACTGATCAAAAAAAAAAATGCATTTTACTATGGCACAGTCATATAGTAATAATTTACTATAGCTACTATAGTTCTACTGTTGATTTCCTCTTTTCCTGATCATTTGGAATGAGGATAAAAAGACAAAAAAAAAAAAAAAAAAAACAAAAATAAAAACATGCTAATAAGTTCAAATATCCACTCCATATATATTTTTTTCCTGAATATTACCGATGAACTGATCAAAAAGTAGGCTACTGTTCACATGTGTTTAACTAATAAATATCTCTGTAATATAGTAATAATTTAGTACTTTCTCCTTTTGTTATTGTTGGTTTTTCTCTATTCTGATCATTTGGAATGAGGATAAAAAGACAAAAAAAAAAAAAAAACATGTAAATAAGTTCAAACATCCACTCCATATATATTTTTTCCTGAATATTACTGATGAACTGATCAAAAAGTAGGTTACTGTTCACATGCGTTTTACTACTATTTAGTATAGTAATATAGTAATAATTTAGTACTTTCTCCTGTTTTATTGTTGGTTTCCTCTTTTCTGATCACTTTGAATGAGGATAAAAAAAAAAAAAAAAAAATGCATATAAGTTCAAACATCAATTCAATATCTACTATTACCTGAATATTATGAAATTCAAGATGGTCGCCCTTGATGACGTCATAATATGCAAATTAGATGAGTATATTTACACCCCACATAAACTTTCGGTCATGCCCAACGTTTTTCTAATTTACAGTAAATCTCTATCTTTAAGCCCTTTCAAGCCACAAGCTTTTGAAATCTTGATGTCAAAATCCAGCATTTTTTCAAAAAAACCCTGGCGCCTAAAGGGTTAATATGCAAGATTATTGAAAAGGTATTTTTTAATCAGCTGAACAAATACTTAAACGGATACCTGGACAATTTTCAATCTGGTTCTCGACTGCATCACAGCACAGAGACAGCACTCATTATTTGCTTAAATTCTGATTCTGGCAAAATATCAGTGCTGGTACCACTAGATCTAAGTGCTGTGTTTGACACTGTTGATCATAACACTACTTGAGAGACTGGAAAACTGGGTCAGACTTTTGGGTATGGTTCTCAATTGGTTCAGGTCATGCTTAGAAAGGAGATGTTATTATCTGAGCATAGGAGAGCATAAGTCTAAGTGGACGTCCATGACATGCGGAGTCCCACAAGGCTCAATTCTTGCACCGCTCTTGTTTAGCCTGTATATGCTCCCACTAAGTCAAATAATGAGAAAGAACCAAATTGCTTTTCACAGCTATACTGATGATACCCAGATTTACCTAGCCTTATCGCCAAATGACTTCAGCCCCATTGACTCCCTCTGCCAATGTATTGATGAAATTAACAGTTGGATGTGCCAGAACTTTCTTCAGTTAAACAAGGAGAAAACTGAAGTCATTGCATTTGGAAACAAAGATGAAGTTTTCAAGGTGAATGCATACCTTGAGTCTAGGGGTCAAACAACTAAAAATCAAGTCAAGAATCTTGGTGTGATTCTGGAGTCAGACATTAGTTTCAGTAGTCATGTCAAAGCAGTAACTAAATCAGCATACCATCATCTCAAAAACAATGCAAAAATTAGATGTTTTGTTTTCAGTCAAGACTCTGAGAAACTTGTTCATGCCTTTATCACCTGCAGGGTGGACTATTGTAATGGTCTCCTCACCAGCCTTCCCAAGAAGACCATTAGACAGCTGCAGCTCATCCAGAACACTGCTGCCAGGATTCTGACTAGAACCAGAAAATCTGATCATATCACACCAGTCCTCAGGTCCCTACACTGGCTTCCAGTTACATTTGGGATTGATTTTAAAGTACTTTCCCAGCCAGCTAGTCTAGTTCCTGATCATACAGCGACTCGTGGCCTCCTTCAAGGCTGGTGCCTCTGACCCCCTCCAGAGGTTTCAGAAAATGCTAGGCCTTATGGCTGCAGCGTCTCCAGTGCTACAGTGCTCATACATGCCTGCTATGAATGCACCCCCTCCAGCTCTGGCTGAAACCGCGGGTTCCATCCCACACATGGCATCATGGACACCTGATTATCAGGGTAGATCAGGCCTGTGTAACGGCCATGACCCCCTGGATGAACACTCAATGGATGGAACAGGGAGTTCCCCTGGGAATGGTCTACAGGAGGAAGGTGACTTCAACAGATGCTTCCAACACAGGTTGGGGAGCTCTGTGCGAAGGAAAACCAACATTCGCCCACTTGTCGAAAGTGGAAAGCAGTCTGCACATCAACTGCCTCGAAATTCTGGCGGTATGGCGGGACTATCAAACCTTCCCACCAGACCTCGTGGGACATCATGTCTTGGTCCGTTTAATTTTGTCTTGGAAGACAATTTTCACTGCTCAATCTATTATTCCAATGACAAGGATGTTTTGGGCCATGACTGGACCAACCTCCTTCTCTATGCTTTTCCCCCAGTTGCCCTGATTCCCCTGGAAATCCTGGTGGCCCCACTCTGGAGACACCAGCATTGGTTAGCAGAGCTGTCACAGCTGCTAATAGCAGCCCCATGGCCTATTCCCCTGAGGCGAGATCTCCTCTCCCAGGCGAACAGGACTATATGGCACCCCAGGGATACCTGAACTGTTGGCCTTGCACCTGTGGCCACTCGACGGGAGCCTCTTAGTCTCCCAGAGTGTGTATTGAACACCATTTCTCAGGCTAGAGCTCCAGCTACAAGACACCTCTATGCCTTTAAATGGTCAGTTTTCTCTGCCTGGTGCTCAAACCGCAGTGAGTACCTGCTCACTTGTGACTTATTGGTGATACTGTCCTTCCTGCAGGAGCTGTTGGATAAGGGATGCTCCCCATCCACGCTCAAGGTCTATGTGGCAACTATAGTGGCTTCTCATGCCCCTGTAGCGGGCCAATCGGTGGGCAGGAACAACCTTGTTCTTCATTTTCTGTGGGAAGCCATGAAGCGAAATCGAACCTGATCTCTCACTGTCCCTACATAGGACCTGCCCACTGTTCTGAGGGCCCTGAAGCAGGGCTCTAGACTAACTTTTTGCACTGGTTGCACTGGTGCGCCTAACTTTTTTTCTTAGGTGCACCAGCACAAAAGTTAGGTGTACCCAAACTTTCGACCGCATCGCATTTAACACCGCAGTTTTACAAGTTCACTTTTTTTAAATCGCTGTTCATATAGGCAATATTGACTTGTAAATGATTAACTAACAATCTGGTCAACATAAAGTTCTTTACTTAAAGCACAATTCTACAAGAAAGGTATCTTGCTGAAACTGTGTTGGTGCTTAAAGTGCTTCACTGAGCTGAAATTTAAACTTAAAACATCTCAAGATAAATGAAATAAAAAGAAAATCTAAATTAAGTGTTTTAAGGGCTTCAAACTGAACATCTCATGGCTCAATGTCTTATGGACTATCCTCCATTGCAGTCATATGTCCCTCGGATGGCCCACTCCTGTAGTTTGGCCTTCTTGATCTTTGGCCTTGGCTAAACCAGCTGGCCACACTCTCTCTAGCATCAAAATCTTCCAGACTTGGCCCCTCTACACTGATTCTGATCAGATCTTCCACTGTGTCTGAATGAAGGGATGCTCTAGTGTCTGATTTGAACAGCTGAACACTCCCTAAACAGCTTATATTATTGTCTCAGCTATTAAAATAGTTCAGTTTTGTATGTAATAGCAAATAAAGTAAATAAAGTGATTATATTTTGTTTTGCTGAATAGTGGTTTAAGTAACACCATCTGTATTTTAGTATGCTGTTCAGTCCAGTATTTAATTTACAATTTTTTCAGCTGCTTACATTTTCAAAACTTTGACTCTTTTTTTTTCTTTACACACAAATCCAAGAATTGCACACACAAAATGCAAAATGCCTCACTGCAAAATGTAGCACTGCATTCAAAATATCACAAACACATCTCAAGAGCAAAGATTTGAAAACACCTTTCTCATAATATTACAGTTTTTTTTTTAATTGCTTAGACACTAAAAGTGATACTTGAGGCCAACTTAGTTAACCATTCACTCATTTACATCATCTTTAGACCAAGTCTGTAAAACTATAAGTATATTACATGATTTAAACTGATATTGTTAAACAAACTTTTTGCAAAATTCTAAACACGGTTCTCTGCATTACACACATCATTCGAAACTAACAGCTGTTTTGTGTAATTTGGGAAACACTGCCACTAAATATCCACACACATATACATATAACCAACAAACAATCAACCTATGAAAACATCTATCTATCTATCTATCTATCTATCTATCTATCTATCTATCTATCTATCTATCTATCTATCTATCTATACTGAACGTACATACAACCCAGACAGCAAGCAGTTTCGCCCATATCCGGCCCACATCTGATCATGTGGGCCAGATCTGGGCCAACGCTATGTTGCCGTCTGGGAAGCCAAGTCAGAAAGTCAACTTTATTTCTAAAGTGCTTTATACGATATAGTTTGTTTCACAGCAGCTTCACAATAGTATCAAATTGACATTCTTCTGTAAAGCAGCTCTAACAAGTCAATAGTGTCATTCTACAGCACAAATCAATTCAGTATTGATTCAGTTCAATTGCATACCGCCGGTTTAAAATTCATCAGTCATACATACTGTATATACAGAGTTTAAGGTGCATATGTACAGTATGTGCGAGTGCTGTGACAAACTCCTGTTCTTAACTGCACTCTGAACAATCAAAAGACACACAAGAGCAGTGTTTTACATTTTTCACATCTGTGTGTAGTTTGGTGTGTATTTGGCTAATTATTTTATGCTTGTGTGTAGAGTTACTATGCAAAAATTACATTTTTAGTAGAGTTAAAACAGTCTTCAAAGAATCGTTTGCTTTTGCAAGATGTGTGTGACGTTTTGTATGTTGTTTTGTGGTTTTGTATGTAGAGTTTTGAGAAATGGAGATATAGTTTCAAAAACTGTAATTCATGTTAGGTTTTTGTGTTACATAGAGAATTGTGTGTTGTGTTTTGCAAAAAGTGTTTTATGAAATTGAAAACTGAGTCAAAGGCCAGGAATTAATGTATGGTTTTGCAGATTTGGCATGTGCTTCTGGGGCCTCATTTATAAAGTGTGCGTAGGCATAGATTTGCTCTTAAAGTGTGCGTACACTTAAATCCACGCCAGTGCTCATATTAGTAAAAACTGTCACGTCAGGGTCTGAGCAGACGTATGCCCTTTTTCTTGTTGGAGTGCTGCAGGTTTTTGGAAATGTTAGCTGTTCTTGCAGCTCGCTGTTCTGAATGAAAGGATTTAGATGATGACTGGTGTTCTTTTATATGTTAATGATATTATTGTCTCAGCTATTAAAATAGTTCAGTTTTGTTTGTAATAGCAAAGTGATTATATTTTGTTTTTTTATTAAGTTAATTTAGAGAAAAAGGTTTGGAGCATTTTTTGTTTGTTAAATATATGTTTTAGTTTTTTTTTTTTTTTTAAAGTAACGACCAAGCGGCCAGCGTTAGACAGTGAGCCTTGTTAGATCACTTTAGCCTTGTCAAATCATCACAACTCACCTAAAATAACATCTACAGATATAAAACAGTTCAAGCATATAACAATGTTTAAACATTAGACCCAGATAAATGTGCGCTATATCCAATAGTTTGTGCGGAGACGCTTCAGGACATGAAGATGCCAGCGTGATCACTTGCATTTTTTTCAGTAGATACGCTGTCATTTTTGCACATAAAGGTAAGAGTAATACATCATTCGTAACTGCAAAGGCTCTTTTATTTGTGTTCACTCACAATATCAACAAAACGTTGTGCTTTTATAAAATAAAGAAAACAAACACGTCTTTAACAGAAGTACAAAAATAAATCGAAACTCAGTGTAAACATGCCTCACAGTCATGATAAATATATCTATAGAAAGCTTTAAATGATTACTTAACGAAATAAAACAAATCGAAAACAAAAACTCTTTCATTATAATCATAATCCATAAAGATGCACTTCTCTCTAAAGGCGTGTCTTATGAGATTGCGAGTCAGGATCAGCAACTTCATCCTTGCGACACAGACTCAGAAAACACTAGTTTATTAGTAAATAATTCAAATATCTCCTTACTATTTCCCCGTCACATTTATGGTAATTACTTTTGCTGGTGCTTTGCGGCAAGCTTGAGTCTATTGCGTGTATTTGAAAGGAGAACTGTTCAGCTGCTGCTGCGGGACAATAAACACCGTCCAGCCGCTCTTGACAGTCGCAGTAGCACGGTCTCGTGTTTTTTCCACCAGCGCCACAATTTTTTTTTTTATCACTGATTGATGGATGTCTAAAATACAAAAGTAAGGAGAATTCTAAAACAGGTGGGAGGCCCGGCCCGCGTCTGAACTATGACATGGAAATTATCCCAAAGCCTGGCTCAAGGGGCGTAAAAAAGGGCTCGGGCTGAAATGCAGGGCTCTAGTGTCTCTTGTTGAACCACAGGGAGACTTTTAGAGTCGCGGAGACTTTTTTCCTCTAACGGCTGGTCGCACCGGTGCGACCTCTGATTTTTTTTAGTTGCACCATTGAGAAATTAGGTTGAATTGGTCACACTCTAGAGCCCTGCCCTGAAGGGTTCTCCTTCGAGCCGCTGCAGTCCGTCGACCTTTGGTCCCTGTCATTTAAAACCACTCTGCTACTAGAGTTAGCATTGGTCAAGTGAGTAGGGGACTTGCAGGCACTCTTTGTAAGCCCTAATTGCCTGGAGTTCGGGATTGGTGACTCCAAGGTTGTCCTGAAACAGGCATGGCTATATACTTAAGCAGCTCTCAACTCCATTTAGAGCACAGGTTATCAACCTCTCTGTGCTTCCTCCCTCAGAAGAGGACCAGGAGTTGAATTTACTCTGCCCCGTTAGGGCTCTGAAAGTTTACATCAAGAGTTCTGCCCAGTTTAGGGAGTAGGAACAACTCTTTGTTTGCTTTGGTGGCCGCGCTTCAGGACCCCCTGTCAAGAAGTAGAGACTTTCTAAGTGGATAATTGGTGCTGTTCTGCTAGCCTATTCTTCCTTGGGCCTAAAGTGCCCCATTGGAGTACGAGCCCACTCAACTAGAGGCATCGCCTTTTCGTGAGTGTGGTCTGGCGGCGTGGCCATTGCAGAAATTTGTGCTGTTGCCGGCTGGGCCTCGCCGTCCACTTTTCTTAGGTTTTATAACCTGGATGTTCTTTCTGCTTAACTGGTGCACAGTTCACTCGGAGTGCAGTTTGGATGTATTATGCCCAGACCTATCAGAGAGCTTACTTGTGCGCTCTCGGCCGCCACAGGTACTGAGGCTGTGCAAGTCTTCTGGAACGATCACTGGACCGGATGAGGCCTTCGTGAGGCTTAGCCCGTTAGCCTGGAGGGCCCTAAGGTGCCTAGGACAAGGATTACCATTGTTGTTCCTCCATTGCCATGGCACAGCGTGATTGTACTGTTCCCATAGCGTCTAGCAAGATGCAGTATGAGTGAAGTATCGATAGGGAACAATATCGGTTACAAACGTAACCTCGGTTCCCTGAGATACGGGAATGAGTACTTTGTTGCTAGCCCTGCCATGCAGCTGCACGACTCAGTCGTTGCTTCAGTCATAGTAACCTGAATCCTATGGTGAAGCGGGTGCTTATATAGCCAGATGGCTCCGCCCATTCTGGTGGGCTTTGGCGGGCATCGTGGCCATAGGTTTGTGCAGCACTGCTGCAGCACTAACTTGGTTAGTTTTTAAAACATACTGCATGAACCAATGGCCGTGCAGTTTCACTGTGTGATTGAAAAAGTCTTCAGCTCAGGAGAAAAAAGGACTTTTTCCCATAGCATCTAGTAAGACGCAGTACTCGTTCCCGTATCTCAGGGAACCGAGGTTACGTTTGTCTTTTAGCTTGTTTACTGTACACCTTGTCACACAGAAGCTTTTAGGCATTGTTCTGTTTTTTGTTATGTCAAAAATGACATAAAATGCCCCATTTCCTTGTAAACGCCTCTCTGTAAACCAGATTTTTCATAATCAAAAAAATAAAACAAAAACAAATGGTGACAAACAACATTTTCACAAATGCTGTAGACTGAACTTGACTTCAAAACTGGTTTTACAGACACTTTTACCAGTGGTCAGTGATTCAGACTGCAAACTCAGCTACTCATATAATCATTTTTTTCTTTCGTGGCACTGCTGAATAGTAGTTCAAGTAACACCATCTGTATTTTAGTATGCTGTTCAGTCCAGTATTTAATTTACAATTTTTTCAGCTGCTTCTTTTTTTTTTTTACACACTTTACACACAAATCCAAGAATTGCACACACAAAATGCAAAATGCCTCACTGCAAAATGTAGCACTGCATTCAAAATATCACAAACACATCTCAAGAGTAAAGATTTGGAAACACCTTTCTCATAATATTACAGTTTTTTTTTTAATTGTTTAGACACTAAAAGTGATACTTGAGGCCAACTTAGTTGAACCATTCACTCATTTACCTCATCTTTAGACCAAGTCTGTAAAACTATAAGTATATTACATGATTTAAACTGATATTGTAAAACAAACTTTTTGCAAAATTCTAAACACAGTTCTCTGCATTACACACATCATTCGAAACTAACAGCTGTTTTGTGTAATTTGGGAAACACTGCCATTTAATGCCACACTCATTTACTGATGACCTACACAGAGTGATCGTGTGAAAACATCTATCTATCTATCTATCTATCTATCTATCTATCTATCTATCTATCTATCTATCTATACTGAACGTACATACAACCCAGACAGCAAGCAGTTTCGCCCATATCCGGCCCACATCTGATCATGTGGGCCAGATCTGGGCCAACGCTATGTTGCCGTCTGGGAAGCCAAGTCAGAAAGTCAACTTTATTTCTAAAGTGCTTTATACGATATAGTTTGTTTCACAGCAGCTTCTCAATAGTATCAAATTGACATTCTTCTGTAAAGCAGCTCTAACAAGTCAATAGTGTCATTCTACAGCACAAATCAATTCAGTATTGATTCAGTTCAATTGCATACCGCCGGTGTAAAATTCATCAGTCATACATACTGTATATACAGAGTTTAAGGTGCATATGTACAGTATGTGCGAGTGCTGTGACAAACTCCTGTTCTTAACTGCACTCTGAACAATCAAAAGACACACAATATCATATTTTTACAATAATCACAACCTTCTTAAATTTGGTGTGTATTTGGCTAATTATTTTATGCTTGTGTGTAGAGTTACTATGCAAAAATTACATTTTTAGTAGAGTTAAAACAGTCTTCAAAGAATTGTTTGCTTTTGCAAGATGTGTGTGACGTTTTGTATGTTGTTTTGTGGTTTTGTATGTAGAGTTTTGAGAAATGGAGATATAGTTTCAAAAACTGTAATTCATGTTAGGTTTTTGTGTTTACATAGAGAATTGCGTGTTGTGTTTTGCAAAAAGTGATTTATGAAATTGAAAACTGAGTCAAAGGCCAGGAATTAATGTATGGTTTTGCAGATTTGGCATGTGCTTCTGGGGCCTCATTTATAAAGTGTGCGTAGGCATAGATTTGCTCTTAAAGTGTGCGTACACTTAAATCCACGGCCAGTGCTCATATTAGTAAAAACTGTCACGTCAGGGTCTGAGCAGACGTATGCCCTTTTTCTTGTTGGAGTGCTGCAGGTTTTTGGAAATGTTAGCTGTTCTTGCAGCTCGCTGTTCTGAATGAAAGGATTTAGATGATGACTGGTTAATGATATTAATTGGGAGTCATTTACAAGGCAGAAAGCTGAAACCATTAATTTGTGCTGGATTTCAAGATCATTTGCGATTCTTAGATTTCACATTTGAAAAAGAGGCGTATGTGTGTTTTCTGAGCATAAGTTAATTTTATGTATCACACATAAGCATATTTGAGAGATGGTCGTAAGATCAATTTTAGGATGGTTTCTGTGCAACATTTTATAAATGAGGCCCCTGGTGTTTGAGTGTCAGGTTTCAAAAATTGTGTGACAAGTAAAGATTTTATGTGTAAGCCGTTGAAAAAAGCTGTAAAACCATGAAAACAGTACTGAATAAGAACTGGCTCTGGATTCCCAGCCCTACTCATGTGCTGTATTAAGGCCCCGATACACTTTAAACTAAATCGAAGGACAAACTGGACAAACTCTAACTGCTCAAACTGTTCGTTTCGGCAGTTAGAAACAGCTCAGCAAAGCAAACTTTCTGGGGGAGTTCATTTTGGCTCCTAAACACCTTTGAGGTACCGTTGGTCCGTGGTGATAACGCAATTGGTGGGTGTGTTCTGGAACTCCACCTTCTTTGACTTGGGTCGTTTCTCATTCAACAGAAGGCAGGCAGCAAGAGAACAACATCTCCAAGTCACTAGCAACATAAATACTCTATTTCGAATAGCTGAGCTGCACAAATATATCCACACCTGTACGATCGCTCGAGGGAGACTTAAAAGATTCAGAGAAAGCATTTAATTCTTAGAAAAAAATTGCAAAGAAGTTTGGTACTGACGACCCAGAGTTATGCAAAAAGTGACGTAGAGAAACATCAGATGCAAGTTTTCCAAAGACATGAAAAGAATGAAAGGAAAGAGTAAAGATTAAAAGATAGCAAGTACCAGATACATGTTTCAAATGCTGCTGCTGCTGCTGCTGTTGTTCTTTCCATAAGCGAATTTAAAAGGTATACAATAAATGAAATGCCACAGGAACATACAATAAGAAACCTTTGTTTTTATCAAATCATGACACCACATAAAATATAAGTGTAATAATTTATCCAGTTTAATAAAACAAATGAACACTAATAAAATAAAATAACAAACACACTCCCAATATTTTTTTCCACATCATGCTAAAGTTTTCAGACTATGAGACATTCACACTTAAAGGACTGATTGTGGAATTGGAAAGGTTCTTTTGAATTGCAAACTTGACTCTGAACTGCTGCTAATCATTATTCTTTTGTCTATAATATTCTGACCATCGGTACCCATCTCACACCTAGATACACCGTCATTGCATCTTTATTGTGTTTAGTGTTGGAAAGTTCGGAAACAGTATACCATCGCTCAGCCTTTTCGAACTTCTTTTTGCCCCCAAACGAAGAATGAAAACGACCTTTGTCTGAAGTATAGCGGGGCCTTTACAGTCAAACCAGAGCATTGTGTGAGGAAAAGACTGAAACAAAAGTTATTTTTTGTGAAAATTGTCTTCTCAGACTGGCTCTCAAATATTTTTCATGTTCAAACATTACAAACAATCATGAGACAAGCAGTGTTTAACATTCTGGCCGTCTGTGCGTCTCTCTTTTCTCACAGCTATTCCCTGATGTTCTCCTGCTGGCTGTTGAGCCCGAAGGACAGGCCGAGCTTCGAGATCTTGCGCTGCGAACTCGAGAAGGTCCTGGAAGATCTTCCGAGCCAAGACCCAGATGAAATACTCTATGTCAATATGGAGGAGACCTCCGGAGAGCTTGGGGCCGTGGGGGGCCGTGATCCCATAATGGGGGTCCCGTGTGCTCTCGGGGCCCTGAAGGGTTCGGGCTCAGTGGCCACCGTGGAAGTGCACCACCCCAGCCGCTACGTGATCTGCCCCCAGCATGAGAACCAGCGCCTCCTCAGTGCCGACTCCATGGAGAGTCTGAGCCTGACGGGGCCCGTGCCCACCCCGCTGCTCCAGCCCTCGTCCTGCTCCACCCCAGTGCCACCCTCTGAAGGACCGTCCCCGGAGGACAGAGACGAGAGGAAGAGAGCGCTGTGGCAGTGACGACGCTGTCATGGCTGAAAGGGACCTATACTGCCTCTTGTGGAGAGCTGAGCTATTGCTCCTGCCCCATCATTTTGCACAGACACGCCACACACTCCATCAGACATTCAGTCAGTTATGTCTTTGTTTATGCTTTTCAGACAAATGTTTCCTTTTCATTCCAAATTGTCCTTTATGTTCAGTGTGGGAATCATGAGAAATCAAATTGATCGTAGTTTCTATAGTTACACTCAGTCATGACCAGAAACAATGTACTAATTTTCCAGCAAAAAGTCATTATGTGTCCCTGCAGCACAGAAGCAGTCATCAGTAGCACAGGTATATCTGTAGCAATAGACAACAATACATTGTATGAGTCACAATTATACATTTCTCTTTTATGACAAAAATCATTAGGATATTAAGTAAAGATCATGTTCCATGAAGATATTTAGTAAATGTCCTACTGTAAATATATCAAAACTTAATTTTTGATTAGTAATATGCATTGCTAAGAACTTCATTTGAACAACTTTAAAGATGATTTTCTCAATATTTAGATTTTTTTTGCTCCCTCAGATTCCAGATTTTCAAATAGTTGTATCTCAGACAAATATTGTCCTCCTAACAAACCATACATCAATGGAGAGATTATTTATTCAGCTTTAAAAAAATCAGATAAAAAAAAAGACCCTTATGACTGGTTTTGTGGTCCAGGGTCACATTTGTATGTCCATATTAACAAATGATGTGTGCAGCACCAAGCTAAAATATTGCAGATATATTGAAGTGTATTTAGTGGTGTTTACTTACTGTTGATCTTACTAATGTGGGGTTCACACTGCATCAACAGTTTTGTGGAAAGTGCTGACAAATGCCTAAAACTGCAAAAAGTCCTGCGTCCTGCAGTGTGAAATTAGTTTTTACTGGAAATGGCATCGCCAATGACCTACAACCAATCACACAACAGCAACTAGACGGTACTAGACTGACTTTAAAATCGTGCAGCGTGTTCCCGGCATTAGTACGGCTTGTTTAGGAGGTGTATTTATAAGACATTTAGTTTATGAAAGGTAAGAGACATGGGAGTGGGCTTTTTTTTTTAATTGGGCCAGAAAGCAAGCACCAAGAACTCCTTAGTAAACACATGGCATTACCCTAACAACTACTGCACAGAAGGCTGTTTTGCAGTGATGCAGTTGAAGAACAAATTGTGTTTCTCCGAGTCCCTTTCAGTGATCAGTTCTCTCGTCTTAGAGTGAAGATCTTTAATAATCTGAAGAACCCTTTTCCACTATAAAGACCCTCTTGTTCAATGGAAAGATTCCACTGATTTTAAAGGTTCTTAATGGATCCATGACTGTCCATAAACAACCTCATTTTTAAGAGTGTGTTTGCAGTGGCAGGGCTATGGAAATGAGCAACAAACCTAAAATCATGTCGCATACTTTTATCTCATTACTCGGCACACCTCCTGCAGTCTTATGTGACTGATATCAGTCGGCTGGAATCTGACCGCTTAAAGCCCCTTTTCTGTAAGGTCTAAGTTCAAAGTAAAGTTAGCTTTCTGCTGATATTAATCACACAATATATTCATCATCAGCTCAAGAGATGCTTGGATTTACAATGACCAGTGACACAAAGGTCAGATAAAGGGAATGCCTCAAACTAGCTTGACGCTATCAGTCTCCAGAATGGGACAGAACTGGTCAAAGTCTGAATCTGTTTCTGTTCTAGGAGACATTTTACTCACTCAAGTCTCCTGACCAGCATCTTTATCCAAAGAAACACATGGAGGATGACCATAGTATTCTGTGTTCGGTCTAACATGTCAATCAAATGCTCAGTGATCATGTCATTTGTTCATGTGTGAGACCTAGAGACACACTCTAGCTAACCTCCAGGTGTATGCGTACAGTTTTTATAACTCTGAGGTTTTCTGAATCAGCAGGGCTTTTAACATTGATTTGAGACCGATTTTGTGGTTTCTTTTAAGGTTTTGAGGAGTAGAAAGGGCAGTAGACTAGACTAAGCTGTGTAAGGCTACACATTTAACAGGTCTTTGCTCATCGGAGGCCCTGCCCCAGACTCAAGCACAGTATTTTTTCGTGATCTTAAGGTTTTTTTTTTTTTAAATTTTTGTACATTTTATATTTTGCACTAATCATTTTTATCATTGTATTGTTTGTATTTCTTTGTTTATGCATTTTCTTTTTTACCTGACGTGTATTTTTAGACAATAAAATGATGTACATTTACCATGATATAATAATGTATGATAATATTAAAAAGTCTGTTTCGAAACAATTTCAAATACAGATGACATTTTAGCTGATTGTTATTTTAAAATTCTTTTCAAATATTTTTAGCATTCTAAATATGGTCATTAGTTAAAATCATTTCTTCCAAAACAGCCTTTAATCTAATCTGAAATTTAAATCACTGAAATAGACACTTTGAAACAAAATTATTTTACATCATAGAACCAATCTTTGGAAAATATTTGGTATGTAAAATATTAAATATTTTGATATTTTTTTGTAATGTGGTACTAAGATTGGTTGAGGTACATAAATATATGACAGATGTAACTGTATATTAAATTGTTAATGAGCCACAATGCTTTAGATACATGCAGCGTTGGATGACAAATGATATACTGTATAAATGATGTTCAGGTGTACCAGTGCTCAGTTGGAATCATCTGTGATGGACATTTCTGCTCTCTGCACACATGAAAGATTGAAGACCAGAATGAACATGACAGCCCCCCTACAAAATGTTGTGTCAGTCACCTTGTGTGGATATTTGCATGTTCACATGTCTTTCAATCACTGTTTTTCATGATGAGAATCTCTGTGTGTTTAAACGTGGATTTGAAGTGTCTCAGCTGACCTCAGTTGAACCGGACAAATTCAGCTGCACCACTTTTGCATGTGATATTTCGGTGCGAAAACCTGCATCTTCTGTATGTAATATTACATATTATTTTGCCTGACAGTAAATCAGCCAGTGATGATCAAATGATGGAGAAGAGCGTCATAATTCATCCAGGTGTGCAGTGTAATAATGCTATTCATTCAAAGCGAAGTTTTGTATTTTCTATTGACAGAAGTAAAAATATTATTTTTATCAAAATATTAATTCATAGACAGAAGCACACTTCAAAGTGCCTTTGAAAGCCAGTATGTTGCCATAAATTGGCTCAGTTTATAGTGCCCAAGTGTTTAGCTTTAGGTTTATATGTCTAATGTTGTCTAGATAACATCAGTGTCATTATTGTGATTTTGATATGCTTTGTATTAAAATAAATACTACCTGCACAGTTGATGATTTTTTTTTAATTTATTTATGTGATTTGTTGAGATTACAGTTAAATGTTACATTAAAAAATAGACTAAATTTGGACTAAATTTGAAAACGACTCACCGACATTAATCACAACTCTAATGAAAATACATTGCTTTGGTTAAATAATTTGTAAACAGTTTGGAAAGCAAATTAATAACTGGCCTAATGAATATAGAAAAACAGAAAAGACTAGAATTTTAAAGAAATACTATATATTATATATATTTAAAATAAGAAACCACTAATGTCTTAATATTTGAAATGTATCACTTGAAGAACTACTTGCTTATAATATCCCAAACAGAACCATGCCTTATTCAATTATCAATCCTTTATAATTAATCTAGAACGCGGCAGCAAGATTCATTTTTAATGAGCCAAAAAGAATGCACGTCACACCTCTGTTTATCAATTTGCACTGACAGCCAATAGCTGCTCGCATAAAATTCACAGCATTACTGTTTGCATACAAAACCACCACTGGCTCTGCACCTCATTCATTACTTCAGACTTATGTGCCTCTAGAAGCTTGTGTTCTGCAAGTGAACATCGCTTTATTGTTCATCCCAAAGAAGCACAAAGTCACTTTCACAGACTTTTAAATTAAATGTTCCTCCTGGAGGAATGACCTGCCCAACTCAATCCCAGCAGCTGAGTCCTTAGCCATCTTCAAGAATCGGCTTAAAACACATCTCTTACATCTTTATTTGACCCTCTAACTCTAGCATTCTCTCCACTCTCTATTCTAATTCTATTTATAAAAAAAAAAAAAAAAAACTCGCTACATGTAATGCGTTAAGCTAACTGAGACTTGTTATAGCACTTGTATATCATTGCTCTTTTGTTGTTTTTGATTGCTTCTATTGTTCTCATTTGTAAGTCGCTTTGGACAAAAGCATCTGCTAAATGTAAATGTAAATTTAAGTCTATAACGTGTCGGCAGTAAATAAAACTTGCAAATGCACTTGTGTCTGTTATATGCCTTGTGAGCAATACCTGTGCAAAACCCGTGCTCACTTTTCATTCAGATTTTGAGAATTTCAGATGTAATATGATTCACTTTAAATCTGATGAGGTCAAGCAGAGCCGGATAGAATTCCTCATCATAAAACCATAGATCATAAACCACTGAATTCTAAAAGGTTAAATTAACAGACAAACCTTGAATCCAGTGTCAGTATGCCATTTTACATACAGTACATTTAGCATCAGTGAGGGGACATACACCCTGACCAATACATGACAAAGCTGAAGGATGGATGTGTAACGAAACTGTTCTTTCAATGAAGACTTCTCGCTGTCACTAGAGGTTGTCCGTTCAGCAATCAATATCATGACATAAAATTAGAAGAATTTCTGCACACCCCAAAACAATTCAAATCAAATCACTGTTACGTCTACAGTACATTTTATTTATATAGACTGTTTCGAAGCAGCATCACAGTGATAAACAGGACAAAACATTTTCGGCGTAATTAGAATAATAGCTGTTGGCTAAAAAGAAGCTATTTGTTACTTGTATTGCTCATTACAGCTCTTAAGTGGTGAACTGTCCTGCAGTTATTTCATTTTCAGGCATCCGCATGCTTTTAGTCTTTTGGTGTGCTAACTGTAAAGAAGTACACAGCTGTTTTCACTCATGTGGTGATAAGCTGTATATTTATTTTGTATCTGTTCGCTGGCCTGAAAGCCAAATTTTCACATTCACACAAAAATAAAGAGCACTCCAGACACATGCAAATTCTTCAAAACATTCAGTTCTCTCCTGTCTCCTCTATCCAACTTCACCTTTTTCCACCTCTTTAACAACTGATATTTTTGCCATTTTTTTCCCAGACACAAACTACAACCATCAGTAGTTACTGTAGTTCTCAGCTCCACACACACAAGAACTCAGACCAGCCACATCCACTGCTAAAATTCCCCTCTTCTCCTTCTGCCAAGCAATCTCTCCTACACTCTTACCAGCACTCACACATCATCAACACATCTCTCCTCACAGACACCTTACTCACTGCATTCAAGCAGGCTCTGTAACCCCACTGCTCAAGAAAGCTACATTAAACACTTCACTTACAAATGGCTACAGACCTGTCTCTCTCCTTCCATTCATAGCAAAAACCCTTGAAAGAGTTGTTTTCAACCAGATATCATTGTTTCTCTCACAGAACAACAAACTGGACACTAACCAGTCTGGTTCACGAGTGGCCGTTCAACTGAGACTGCGCTACTGTCAGTCACGGAAGCCCTGCGGATTGCAAAAGCTGATTCTGAATCATCAGTTCTTATTCTGCTGGATCTATCTGCTGCTTTTGACACTGTCAATC
The DNA here is from genome assembly GCF_018340385.1 of Cyprinus carpio. Taxonomy (NCBI): domain Eukaryota; kingdom Metazoa; phylum Chordata; class Actinopteri; order Cypriniformes; family Cyprinidae; genus Cyprinus; species Cyprinus carpio. Next base: position 3,278,625 of record NC_056611.1, read on the forward strand.
ATCAGATCCTCCTGTCTGCTCTCATCACTGGCCATCACAAAGATTACACTTAGCTGGTTTGAATCCTATCTCACTGGTAAATCTTTCAGGGTAGCCGGGGATGGGGAGGCATTCAAAGCACATCAGCTGGTCACTGGAGTTCCTCAGGGATCAGTTCTTGGACCCCTCCTCTTCACTACAGGCTCTGATATACTTCAAATGAAATCGAAGAATGAACTGATGTGATGTCATTTCAAACAAAATACAGCCAAAACAAAGTTCATTTTGTGTTCGTTTTGGGAGTTCGAAACGGCTTGCCAAAGTGAACTTTCCGGAAAAGTTAGTTCCTGTTGCTATGACCAGAAGCTTTTAACAAAGAAATGCTTGCCGTTTTCTCCATTTTTCTTGTGTTTATTTTGTTACTCAGAGGAAAGCCAAAGGCACATACTTACATGTTCATTTAAACATTGCTTATATCAGAGTGGGATGGATGTTCGATAACAGTATTAGTGTCTGGAATATCAGGCTGCCTGGCGGACATTCAGGCATGGATGAAGGAACATTATCTGCAGCTCAACCTTTTTTTTTGTCTCTTTGTGAAGTTATCATCTATTTGTGTGAATGGATTACTCACCCTTGGGGATTGTACAGTCATCAGTCTACAGAGGCGGTTCTTAATCCTGGTCCTCTCGATCCCCCGATCTGCACACTTTGTATTACCACTTCAGGGGTTTGTTCCATTCGACCGTAAGCCATAAGTGCCATGCAAAGTGGACATCACAGGATATTCTGCCATGATTCCAGGTCGAAAGAAGCATATATGTTCCATTCAAAGGGTCTTGAAGTGTGCGAGACGTGACTTCTATGCAAATCTCATGATTACAGTTAAATAACCCTTCACACTTCTGGAGCAAGTTGTCTGTGTGTGAAGAAGCTGCAGACAGTGGTGTTCCACAAATCTGCGCTGTAAAAAAATGCTGTAGTTTCTTCAGCAAAATTTTACAGAATATTACTGTTTAAACATTTTACAAGATGCATCTGTAATTCGCAATGCATTATGGGTCAAATAAGGTTTTACAGTTGTTAACAGTATTTTCCATGTCAACTGTAATTCATTTACAAGAAGCAAGTGTTGTCACTGTAGCTCCTGCTTTTTGCACTAGCTTACTGTAGTGTGGCATTATGGGATTGCGTGCGCATCATTCAAATCTGAAATCCAGCCGACTGGAGCACCGAGAACGATTGAAGATTAGAGGCTTTATTCATAATTCCTGGTAAATTCACTTAATTTTACTTAAGAAATATATCCTTTTATATGTATTTAAGTTAATGTATAAGCGATATCATGTCACAAAAGCCTCCTATCATGGCATTTAGACAAGTGGCCTTGGTAACTTCTGTGCAGTAAACTAGAAATTGCTATCATGGCATAATTAGGACAAATTCTGCATTTTTCTCATTTTGGCAGTTAAATTTTCTTATTGAGAGCATTTAAAGTAGTGTTTACCTTACTTTTAACGTAAAGACCATAGCAATGATTTCATTAGTAACTACTATCTGTCGAAATAACTGACAAACAGCAAAATATGTGAAATTTCATTAGTTCAACTGTCCCATATTGACGTGACGCCTTACTATAATAACTACATGTAAATGAGTAATTGTGTATATTCTGTAGTTGTTCTCGACATTAAAGCTCGTCTGAGCCATTCTTAAGTGAAAGACATGTTTATATGCCCGACTGGACAAGTTAGCCTGATTAAACTTTGAGTGAAAAAAAATAAATAAAAAAAACTAAGGAAGCATTGAACCGCGATTCTGATTATATTAACGTTACATTCAACATCAAAACAGGCTTAACGGCACACATAAACTCACGGAAGATCAACTGTTGAGTTTATTTATAACATATGATATAAGTAGCATAACAAGTGAGCTGTTTTGAGTATCACGTTTGCAAATACATAGTTCAATAAACAATTAGTTAACAAGTTACTTGTTAACAAGGTACAGTTTTACAACGTAATGTTATAATTTAATTTATTGATAAATTGTAAGAGTTTGTTTATTTTAAAATATATGCCTTTTTGGGTGTTCATTTTGGTCTCATTTATGTAAATGCATTTAAAGAAATCACAAGATTATTTTCTTTATTTCTTGTAGGTGCAAAGATGTGGAGAAATGTTTGATGCTTCAAGACTCTGAAGCTGATTATATTCGGTAATGTATTAATTATTTAAATCATTTGATAAACTTGTAATTTAGATTACTCTTTGCAGAGAGAAACGCTCATATAAGGAGTTCCACCATTGTCTACGTCATTAAATCCACAATCTAAAAAAAAAAAACAGCCAAAACTTGTACCAATCAGGATGTAAGATTTTCGGCACAGAAATTCTCGTCATTCGTCCAAATTATTTTTTAAAACTTTGGCCATGTTTAGCATGAAAATCCATCTCTAACACTGTGAACAACTCTGAATACATGAAACACCTTTGTAGCCCCCCTTTAAGTTACTGTGTATGTATTTATGCATGTGCATGTGTATGTACTGTATGCTATCACATGTACTTATGATTGAAGCTTTGTTTATGTACTTTCTCCTTGTTCACTCTATTATTTTTGTATTGGGAGTTATTATTTGTAAAGTCTTTACTTGTGATTTAATGTTTTATGGGATGTATATCCTTGTTTAATTTTATTGCTCTGTAATCTGATATTGTTATGGAGCAAGCAAGACGAGAGGCATGCAGATCCATTTGCAAAGCTTATATTAAAAGATGTGGTCATACAACAGGCAAGGGTCAGAAAATGGCACACAGGTATATAGAGGGCAAGACAAAAGAGTAATCCAGAGATAGGCATGCATTAAACGATGGCAAACGTAATCCAGATGGTGAGACAAACGGGTAATCCACAAACAGGCAAGAGTCCAAGCAAGGTGTAAACAGAGCCTGAAACAGCAAGACGAATGGATAATTCAAGACAGGCTAAAGTCCAAGGCAGGCAGAGAACAGACAGGACGAAGCAAACTGGCTAGGATCAAGACACAGATGAATGAGGCAATAAACACGACTAAACTAGACTTAGACTCAGAAAAACACTGAATGGCTCTGTAATGTAGCTCTCAGCCAACCAGCGATAAGTGCTAACAATACTCAGCGTGGGTGTTATATAGGGTGTGTGTGATTGGCTGCAGGTGAGTCCATAATCAGTGCAATGTAACATGGGGAATGTAGTCCAGAGTGACACGTAACTGTCTGTGAAGTGTGGGAGTCAATGTAATGAGAGGGTGACCTCTGGTGGCGAGTGGATGGAAGACCATGGACAGGATTTGTGACAGATATGTTGCTCGTATTCTATTTGTGCATTTCTTTCATAAAAAAAGATTTTCGGATTCTGTAGTGTCTCACATACATTAGGCTTTTGCGCTTCCCTTTAAATTATGAAATGCTTTGGCATAACATTTTTCTTTGTTTCATCATACCCAGGTAATGATTGTAAACTTAGGTTCATTGATTTAAATGACGTATCTGTGATAAACTGTACAACAATTTTGTGCTATGGGCACTGCCATTGATACAGGCTACACTACTATTTGAAGCTTTCGCTTTTCAAATGCAGAAGTGTGATAAAGGCCTATAATGAATAACCTTGAACCCTCAAGAGAACATCCCTTAAAGCTGTGGAAGGATAGTGTTTCTGCCTACAGAGAAACTAGGTAGACTAGGTTTTTAATACAGTGGCTAAATTAACAAGAAATAACAAATCACTTCATTGTCCAAATTATGGCATTAATAACATCTAGATCAGTGGGAAGTAGATTATTTTCCTATTTAGTGCCAATAATTCTAGAACAGTCTTTACAGCTTCATAGTGTTGTTTGGGAGGCAGACACAATCTTTAATCATGATATTTAAAGAACACCATTGTTTAACACTATCTTCCATCAAATCTACAATTATGTGATCTCGAATCTCAGAATTCATTTGCCGAGAACTCAGGAATGACTACCTTTGTCCAGAAGGGGGAAGCAAAGGGCAGCTTCCCATGCTGTATCACATATGCACCAAGAAATAAGACCACACATTATGGTGTATTATACTTTATTAAATGTAAGAGCTGCCAATTTGGATTTTCATTAATACATTAAGTTTGTTAGCAGTAGGAAACTGTTTTGCAGATCTTTCAGAGTAGACAAGTTTTGTTCTGGCTTAAACTGGCTGAAAGGTTTGGTTAACATGATGTATGAAAGTATGTGCTTTTCCTAATGTGAGTTACTATATGCACAAGGATAGGCAGAAATTGTTTTAGGTGCATTTATTGTTTGGTTGCATTTCTCTCTCTCTCTCTGTGTGTGTGTGTGTGTGTGTGTGTGTCTGTGGGTGTACGTGCGTGTGTGCAATCATATTTGCAATGTGAAGTCAGCATTACAGTTCCATATGTGTCCAGATAAATTATTCAAAAGCAGATGAATATTTCTTACATAATTTAAATATGACTGCTCTAGAATAAATCTTTAGAAAACGTGTCCAGGCAAAATAAAAATAAATAAAAATAAAAAAACTTTTTTTTTTATTTGCATAAATAAAAATGTATCCTATTTTAAGACCACTGCATAAATTAAAATGGAAAGCAGTTAAAATAATATATTACATATATAATAATATTATTTGTTTTTAATAGTTTATTATAGTTTTTTGTTAATTTATTTTCATTGGGGTAATGGAAATTTAATAGAAAATGTTACTAAAATTGCCATGTAAAAAAAATAAAATAAAATAACTCTTGGTCCTAAAATTGGCTTTATGTTTAAATATAATTTGTTATAATTTCCTTTAGATTTTGGGGTAAAATATGACTGGACATGTTTTCCTAGGGACAATCATTATTTCAAATCATATAGGTCTATTAACTGTTAGCATTCAATTAATACAGTCACAAGATCATGTTGCCTTAGTAAGTAATAGTAATATGAGTTCCTTATGGTATTTTTGGGGACGGGTATGTCATAAACAGTGACTCAAACAGTACATTATTATACCACTTATTCATTTTGAAAATGAATCAATATTGATCATATTATAGAACATGACATCTTAATATAGTGAACAATATCCCTCTAACTTTCAAACACAGACACACTCACTCACATAGTTTACAGAACTTCACTTGAACAGTCCCAGGACAGCTATCCACACTTACAAGATAAAGGATCATTCACATATCACATACTCAGAAAGGGTCAGAGGGTACCAAATCCTCCAGGGTAGGACAGCCCATTAGTGTGTGTGTGAATGTGTGTGTGTGTGTGCATTTGCACAATTATAACATATATAGTTATAATCACTGTAGCCTCATCAATATCATCAATTCCTCTTCTTTGAGACCCTCAAGGACGGCTGGTCTTCCAAGCACTGAACTCATTCTGCGTTTAGATATGGCTCACTTCAGGAGGGATATGTCATCAGAGAAATCTCCAGCGCCCAGCGGATGAAGGCAGCGCGTAAAGCGCCACTGACAGACCATGAGGCACAGAGGCAGCATAAATAGGGCACAGATGCCCGCCATAATGTAGGCGATGGTCATTAATGTGGACTCGTCGGTCTGAGGGACATTGTAGCCACAGTCCTCAAGGTCCACGCCATGGAAGGGCCCCTCCACTGCGGCGGTGCGGAACTCATCGTGGACTGAAGCACAGGAGAATTAACAAACAACATCAACAAAAAATAAGGAAGGTGACATCTCATTTATGAATCTCAATGATGCTCTCATAAAATTCTCATAACTGTAATAAAACATCCTGGATGTCTATGTACTGTCTATACTGTCTATGTTCTTTTATAAGGTGCATGACTGCATTGTTGTTGTTAGGTTAGGGTAATGTTTTTTGCATATTAGTAATGAGAGTTAATAAGTGTCCCAGTTATCTTGCTAAGCCTCTGAACAAACAACCTAGGTCCAGAATGTAATATTACTCTGTATTAGCGATGTAACGATGAACCGCGAGCTGGTTGAAAGTTTATTCAAATATATGATGATTAAAATCAGTTGAGATGCTAAACAAATGACCATACAATAAGAGTAGGAGTTTATATGAATGTATCTCTGAGGGGAACTGACTGTTTTTAGAAAAGTTTAAAGGGCATTTTCTTTTTTAACGATGGAACGATGGAACGATGCATATTAAAGCAGTTAAATAAGCACCACCTGCTGTCAGAAACATGCAGCAATAGCCTAATAAAAGGACACCCATCAACACAACCTACAAGCAGACAGTACATTTGCGTCTCATTCAGAGCTTCTGCTGTTTCATTCAGATACGCAGGGACCTGCACACAGAGACATAAAAGGGGGCTTGAGCACCTGCCCTTTTTCTGAGTTTTTATTTTTTTATAAATGAATATATGTGCGCGTGTGTGTGTGTTTCTGTTTGCGCACAGCTTTCCCTGTCAAAAAAAAAACAAAACAAATAAAACATTTATTTAAATATCAGGTCGAGTTGGGAAATGCTGAGACTGTCGAGTTCCGATGCTTTTCTCCCTCCGCGTCTCCACACAGCATAGCATTGAAGCACATCAGCACATCACAGACAGGCAGAGAGACGCTGAAGTCTCTCCCTTTTTAGTTGTGTTTGTCTTGGTGTGGTGATGAACAAAAGACTAAGCTACCTGTGCCTCGAATATACAGCAAATTATCCAAAAGACAAAAGGCAGTCAATATAATCAATTTGTCTTGCTAACATCCATGACCCATGAGCAACCATGCAACAAAGTTTAGCTAAGGCAATATAACTTGGGCATATATATTACTATAACAACAAAATAATTAAAATATTGTCTTGTGCAATATAAACAAATTATTAGTAAAAATATGACCCTCTCCTTTGTGCAGTCATTTATTCAAAATATATTCTTGGCATAGAAAACATGCACACTGTGGCTTAGTTTCCTTTGTTGTTGCCTGATCTGGTGATAAAATTAGTGAATGCTAAAGAAGACCATGGTCTCTATGTTAACTGATTATTTTGTAGACATCTGATGAAAAATGAAACAACATGAAACAATTGAGTGAGTGTGAGGGAATTAAAAACAATTGGTATTTAATCAGAGTTGTATTAAAGCGCCCCTATTATGGAATTTTTTAAATGACCTTTCATGCAGTGTGTAACAGCTCTAAGTGAATGAAAACACCCTGCAAAGTTTTAAATCTGAGAGTGCACCGTGTATAAAGTTGTTGTCTCTCTAAAGTTGTTGGTTTGGAAAAATGAATCGCTGAGCGAATCGTTTGGGAGTCATTGAGCAGGTAAGGTAAAAAATAAATGAAATGAAAGAGTTTTTGACCTTGTATGCATGTCAACCTGTTGTTGGGGACTCCCAAAACCAAAATATTAACCTTTTATAACCCATAATAGGGGCACTTTAATATATTTAATGTTTTGTTTATAGATTTGAATATTTTTTATTTTTTTATAACTATGACAGGTGCTCTTTTTCCCACTTGAGCCCCTGAACCTCTGTGTCTGTGCACGTCCCTGCAGATATGTTTTATGCGTAGTTTCACAAAAGCTAAATAAGACCATTCTGTTTTTGCTTCAAATTTCAAAATGATACAGTCTAATTTAGATTAAAAACTACTCATGCTGCATCTTTGTTTGGATCATGATTAAAATGCAGTGGTTGCCTCTAATTTTAAATGGAAAGAGCACAGACAAAGCCTTAGTTTGTTTATGTGAAGCGATTTCTTTTATTTGGGTAACTTATTTATTTGATTTAGGGTTTGTTTAAAAAATTTCAATTTAGTTTTGTTATATTTCAATTTCACAAAGAAATATGCAGCAATAGCCTAATAAAAGGACACCTTTGTTAATAAAAAAAAAAGAAAGAAAAATTTGTGAGAAAATCGAATCATGAAATCTCAATCGTAAATCGAATCTAATAGTGAGTTGAGTGAATCGTTACATCCCATTTCTGTATTTATTACTGGTGTTGTTGCTGAAATAAAACAACATTAATTCCATTGATTATTAAATCACTTTAAATACAGTGGCCCCAAAAGTACTTGGTCCTTGGGTGTCTAGTGCTGCTCCAGTTAAACACACCTGAAGCAGCCAATCCAGTCTTCAGGATCACTAGGCTCTTCCAATCGTTTTAAGCCACGCCTAGACATGTCTGAATGTCATGACACAGACAGAAGTCACAAATATCACCTTTAAACAAATGACGCTTGAGCTTTTCTCAAACTAGCCATATTCACTTGTGTGTGGCATATATGTTTTTTTTTCTTCGTTCCAACAAATTATGATCCACAAATAAATGAAAAGAGAGTCACAAAAAATAAACATCAAGAGATAATCAGAATGAGGTCCACAAATATATGTTTCATATAATATGAGTTTCACAAAAATTAGGGGTGACCCCGAATAGTCAACGATTCAATGTTTCTATAGGAGGAGCCTGATTGGATACCAATCCCAAAGTCAAATATTCACAGAGGTGTTATGATCATGCCATTTTGGCTATATGGTGGTGCTCAATGTCTGATTTCACACAGAACTCAAGATATCATCTATTTACTATCATATTGGTGAAACTGATCTGGCAAACTATCCAATGCATACTTGTGTTTGTGCTTTGTAGAGAATCAAAAGGTTTATTTTTGTCCAGTGCAAGTTCACGAATCCTCTCACTATAACAAAACTTAATGAGAACACGATGAAGATGAGGGACAGTTTTTTTGTGATTTAAAGGCAGTGCTCTTTGTGTGCTTTCTAGGCTATATAGCCTATAATCCATTCAGAATTTGTGTAAAACTTTTATTTTTCGGCCACATACAGTACATGCTGCAAAGGTTCAGGAATGACATCTACATATTTGTGCGGGATTCACACTCGAAAGAACAATGTACAGGACAAAAATAAGCTATACGTGAAAATGTTTGTGCATTAAAGAGCACACTTTTTGAAGCACCCTCAGTATTTAATTCTGGAATCGGTCCGGCAGTTTGAGTTTGAGCAGTTTTAACAGCAGCTCATATTTAGGTGATGGCATGGAGTTTTATGTGGCAGTAACGTTAGGCTATATGCTTCAAAGTTAGAATAATTAACAGGATATTTGTTCATTTCCTCTGTGAAAATCTCTATACAGCTCGAGTAAACATTAATGCACACAGGCTTCATCAAATACTCCCTGCATCTGTAGATTATTATATAATAATGAAGATTATTTTGTTTTATTTAGTACATCAGCTCTGATAAGTAATAAACAACATGATATGCAGCCGATATCTTTAGATATCTTTTAATCAAAGCATGATAAAACATTATTTACCTCATTTGTATCTGCGAGGCATCTGCTACACATTTTCCCTGTGTGTTAACGTCAGTATTTAACATGAAGAGCAACACTTTGCTTACATACTGTCGACTGTCGAATGACTACTTGACTCTTGGTAATGTATTTTGCCCCCTGCCCACAAACATATGATAAGACTATCAATCAACCATCGGCAAGATTCGACAATTCTGATTCGACTATGAAAATCCTTAGTCGGGGACACCCATCACAAAAATAAATTCGCAAATAAAATGAAATTTTCGTAAAAAAAAAAAAAAAAAACATTCACAAACATACTTTTAGGTCAGCTCTGCTTGACATTCATTTGTGGATTGCTGCATGCATTTGGGAATTTTGAAATATTTCCAATGTCAAGACGTGTAGACAAAATTAAATATCAAAACATAATTTTTGATTAGTAATATGCATTGCTATGGACATCATGTGGACAACTTTAAAGGCGATTTTCTCAGTATTTAGATTTTTATGCATCCTCGGATGGCAGATTTTCAAATAGTTGTATCTCAGACAAATATTGTCCTCCTAACAAACCATACATCAACAGAAAACTAATTTATTCGTTCAGACATTAAGACGATGTATAAATATCAGTTTCACCCTTATGACTGGTTTTTTGGTCCAGGGTCACATATTATATGGTTCTTTGAGCTGAATGAATTGAGCTTAAGAGCTGTTTGTATGGTTAAACACCATGTGTCCAAAAGATTATCAGATTTTAAAGGGGTTATGAACTGAGAAATCAAAATTGATCTTTTGACATATAAGAGGTCACTGTACTATAAAAGTATCCTGTAAGATTCAGAACTTTCTTGTTAGTTTAAAAACAACTTATATTGTAGGCAGTCTGCCAAAATGACATGTTTTTGGAATGTTGTACTCTATGACGTAATAGTGTAGATAAGCACTGCCTTCGCAGAAGAAGATCAACGGCCACTGATTTTACATCGCTGCCTGTTTAGCCCCGCCCACCGTTTTACACATGTAGTGTAAGAGAGCGAAAAATGCAGAAGAAACAGTCGAGCAACATAAAAGGACAGCAGTTTGTAAGTGTTTTGCCTTGTTTTCTCATTAGACTACAGTGCGGATCTTCGTTGCTAGGAAACATTGTTTCATTTACTGTGTTTTTTGACCATGGTAAATACGTGCTGAAGTGGCGTTTGCCTATCGCGGGACTCCCCAGTTTCGGTCTGCTAAATAGTAAGGCGTGGCCAGTTGACTTCAATAACAGGTAATCAGGCAAATATAAAAGTGGGTAATTCACCGCGGCAGCGGTCGCAGCAGCCCTCGTGTGAAGACCGACGAGTGTAAAGAACATCGAATCTACCTGTGCTACTCCACCGAGCAAGGACACCGACAAGGCACTTTAGTATTGCTTTTCTCCCCTTTTTTTCTTTGTTTTTGTACAGCTTGTTCTCAACTACTTATTTAGGTCACTTGTACTCACTATGTGCTTTCAGATCTCTACTATCACTACTAACACTCGGAGAGCACACACTGTACGTCGGAGGCAGGCCTATCCCAAAAATATACGGCCTGTCCCTCTGACCTCTACTACTTTACTCTCTATTCCGGTTGGTCTCTGGAACTGCCAGTCTGCTGTTAACAAAGCAGATATCATATCTTCTATTGCTACTCATTCCGGTCTAAATCTCATGGCCCTAACAGAGACTTGGATCAAACCTCAAGACACTGCCACTCCTGCAGCCCTCTCCACTAATTTCTCTTGTTCCCACACCCCTCGCACAACTGGGAGGGGTGGAGGTACTGGTTTCCTTATCTCAAAAGAATGGAAATTTGATCTTCAACCATCTCTAACAGGTAACAGTTCATTTGAATCACATGCAATTACTATAACCCACCCTGTTAAAATCCTCTTTGTGGTCATTTATCGTCCCCCAGGTCAGCTGGGAAACTTCTTGGAGGAGTTGGATGTGTTACTATCAAGCTTTCCTGAGGATGGTACTCCTCTGGTACTGCTTGGTGACTCCACATCCACCTAGATAAACCCCAGGCTGCTGACTTCAACACTCTGCTCGCCTCATTTGTTCTCAAGCGAGCGTCTACTACAGCGACTCACAACTGGACCTCATCTACACGCGCTGTTGCTCCATGGAAAACACTTTAGTTGTGCACAATGCACACCTCAGACCACTTCCTCATAACTGCTAACCTCGCACTTACTCCTGAAGAGGCACATGCTCTTCCGCAGGTCACCTTTTGACGGAACCTAGGCTCGCTCTCTCCATCTCGCCTGTCCTCTTTGGTTTCATCCTCACTTCCTTCACTCTCGCAGTTTTCAGCTCTGGACACGAACAGTGCTACTGACACTCTTTGCTCCACTCTGGCCTCTTGCTTGGACAACTTTTGCCCACTGTCATCCAGACCAGCACGCACCACCCCATCTGCCCCCCGGCTGTCCGAATTTCTCCGTGAACATCGCTCTAAACTCAGGGCTGCAGAGTGGAAATGGCATAAATCAAGAAACTCTACCGACCTCAGTGTGTATCAGTCTCTCCTCTCTTTCTTCTCTGCAGATGTCTTCACTGCTAAAACATCATACTACCACAACAAAATTAACAACTGTTCCGACTCTCGCACACTTTTCAAAACTTTCTCTTCTCTTCTTAGTCCGCCTCCTTCATCGACTCTTACAGCCGACGACTTTGCAGCTTTCTTCACAAATTAGACTAGAACCTTTAGTGACCAATTTTCCACACTGCAGACGGATGATAACGTCATAATAAAGAATACACACTCTCTCTCCTCCTTCTCTCCACTCTCAGAGATGGATGTTTCCAAACTTTTCCTGTCCAGTCATCCTACTACTTGTCCACTTGATCCTACTCACCTCCTTCAAGCGATTTCTTCTTCAGTAATACCTTCACTTACTCACCTTATCAACACCTATCTTCACCTCTGGTACAGTTCCCTCAGCATTTAAGCAGTTCAAGACTGCTTAAGAAACCGTCTTTAAATCCAGCACTTCTAGAAAACTACAGACCGGTATCCCTTCTTCTATTCATTGCAAAGACACTTGAGCAAGTGTTCAACCAACTCTCTATGTTTCTTGTACAGAACAACCTCCTGGACAGCAACCAATCTGGCTTCAAAAGTGGCCACTCAACTGAGACTGCCCTGCTCTCGGTTACTGAAGCCCTGCGACTGGCAAGAGCAGCTTCAAAATCCTCAGTACTCATCTTGCTGGATCTGTCTGCTGCCTTTGACAGTTAATCACCAGATTCTACTGTCCACCCTCAGAAAGATGGGCATCTCTGGAACCACACTCCTGTGGTTCAAGTCCTACCTCTCAGATAGATCCTTCAGGGTGTCTTGGAGGGGTGAAGTTTCTAAGTCACAACAACTTGCTACTGGGGTTCCTCAAGGCTCAGTACTTGGACCACTCCTCTTCTCCATCTACATGACGTCATTAGGATCTGTCATTCAGAAGCATGGCTTTTCATGGTGCCAATATACCTAATCTCACTAGTTCAAACTTATGCGCCCTTCAGAAGCTTGCGTTCTGCAAGTGAACGGCGCCTTGTGGTGCCTTCCCAAAGAGGTTCAAAATCACTCTCATGGACCTTTTCCTGGACTGCTCCCAGCTGGTGGAATGACCTCCCGATCTCAATTCGAACAGCTGAGTCTTTACTCATTTTCAAAAAAACATCTAAAGACATCTTTTTCGCCAGCACTTGACCAACTAATACTAGCATTTACCTTTTATTTACTTGTCTATCCTATTCTTAAAAAAAAAAAAAAAAAAAAAAAAAATACAAAAAAACAGAAAAAAAAAAAAAAACCTTGCTACGTGTTCTGTACTAGACTAACTGAGAATCGTCATGGCACTTGTATACTGTTGATGCTCTGAAAACAACAAGATTGCTTCTATTGTTCTCATTTATAAGTCACTTTGGATAAAAGCATCTGCTAAATGAGTAAATGTAAATGTAAATGTAAGTCTATGCAAACAATAAAGCAAACAATAAAGATTTCTGAAAACAACAAGATGCTGTGGAGTGTCAAGCTGTGGAAAAACAGTGTTTGCGCTGCCTGCCTTCTGATCCCAACGTTAGAAAAGAGTAAATTTACTTTATTTTTAAAGGGGTCATATGACGTTGCTAAAAAGAATGTGTATAGGATGCCTCACGCGTCTCTCCTCTATGCCCTGCCTTTCTGAAATGTGTTGATTTTTACAAAGCTCATAGAAATGAAAATCCAGATTAACCCACAACGACCATCAATCCACTCAACTATCATTTACCTGAAAAAACACACGATAGTCGGAAATGTTACAACCCTTACCATACTGTCATGCCATGTGTCCCGGAGCGACAAAGACAAAAAACGATAAAACCAATTATAAACGAGGCATTTGCTGCATCCAGTGGGGACATAATTACTTATAATTATAATGACTTATACTTTCATTTTACGTTACATTATGTATCATGTTGCGTAAACATAAAACCATGTCTGCATTTGGAACGGAGAAACGACAAACAACAAGTGCTACTCTACGCTGCTCAAAACTTGCGTTTGAATCATCAGTAGGCAAATTATTTAAATATGTAAACATACTTACAAGCTGTGAGTCAGAAGCACCAGACTGTCCTTACAAAGTTGGAACTGCCTCACTTTATAGAAACACACTGGCATTGTAGGCTACTCTCACAGGAAACAGTCCTCGTCCTGCTGTGCTGCACACATCTGAATATTTGGGTTGAACTGTTCCTGAACTGTGTTGTAAATACAACTTATCCACTGATTTTCTAGTTGCACCCTCTTTTGGAAGGCCAAACAAAGTAGTTTCGCTTTCACAACAAAACACACAGCGTCTCCACAACATGGTGTTGGCAGCAACAGCGAGAATAAAAGTTACGCCTGAACATTTGGGTGGCGTTATGGAAATCTTCTCACGTCGTGACGTAGACATGTGGGGGCATGTTAGAATGAGCCGTTTTAGGTAGGCGTGGTTGACTCTTAACTTTGATAAAGAATCTCTTTGGATTTGAGACTTTAGTCTTTGCAACTTTACAGATCTTCTTTATGCACCAAGACCTTGTAACACTCCAAACAGAAAGGAAAAATTGAAATCGCATCATATGACCCCTATAATGTAGATCCAGGCTGTGTTAGTAAGAACTTGGTTCTTTGTTCACTTCATTTTACCATGGATTCGTTAACAAACAAGGCACAACTCGACGTGGGATTTTCAGAAAGATTAAAACTAAAAGACTATATTGGATTTTACAGTAATGTCGCAACACAAGTGTGAGTAACTGTTCTTATTACATGATCGCTATTAGAGGTCGACCGATGTATTGGTTTTGCCGATTAATCGACAACGATTTATACAGCAAAGTCTGCAAAAAAAAAATACATTATAACAGGGTTGGGTCCGTTGTTGGAAAGGCTAAGAAGGTCCTCATTATACAGCAAAGACTCAGAAATTTGTTATACAGTATGAGAGCAGCCTCTAGAGGCAGAAATCACTGATAGCATGTGCTGTTTGTTTAGTCATGTGACACTGCACACTGCACAGACAGGTGAAGCAGTCATTTCCATTCCCCTCTGGAATTCCTGTTCCCCCTCAGCAAAGCATGTCTGCTCAGCAAGTTGCCAGGTCTGCGTAAAAAACTGACAAACTGTTAATCAAACATTGCCCCAATTTAGCCCAATTCCACTGAAAAAAGACTGTGGATTTGGCAAGACTGCTACATGCAAATACACCAAAACACAACTGGATGTACGTAAAGTGAAAAGGAACAAATTTCTTGCTACACTGCAGCAAAGTGATTCTCACACTCCAGTTAATGTTCTGTGATTCTAAGTACCAATTCTACCATAGCCATGGGAGTTGCCCCTAGGATGCCTGACGGCTGTCATTGACATTATCCCTAGAAAGCCCATCTCTTTCTACCTGATGTCAACCAGATTCACCCACAGATGCCTCTCCGTAACAACCATGGATCTGCTAAGTGCCTGCTTAGTGGCACAGAGGGCAAGATCTGTGGTGCAACACAACTCATCAGGGGATAGACCCTGACTTTTATCCAGGTCTTTAAGCAGATCAGCCTGATAAGCCTGAAGCGTTTAAGCCTCCACATTGAGAGTGGGAAGAAATGGAAGGCTCACTTTAGATGGAGGGGTATGGCTAGAATGACAGCGCTCATTGAGGCGGCCTCAAGGCGTCACTTTCTTGGCTCACTTCCACGGCAAGTCAAGCCTCGCCGTGGTGTGATCCATAACCTCAAGCAGCTCATCATACGTGGGGCAGGATGATTGGGAGGACTCAGTCTCGACTTCTTCGTCCTCATCTGACATCTCCTGCTCATCGTGGCTTGGAACTAGCAGAGCACTAGCCGCTGGATCAGATGATGAGCATCGTCATCCAGCAGCTCACTCTTGTCCGTGACCGATGAACGCGAAAGGGAAAGACCCTTTTTCAACTCATCAGCAGCAGAGGGTCCTGAACCACGGGGAGCTGATGGCTTTCCTCGAAAAGAGAGACAAACGAGAGCAGAGCTTTTCGTGAAGAAGAGAGATCATTCCTACCGATCACACTCACAAAACACCTCACGCCATATTCAACAAAACAAAAGACGCAAAGATCGTGCATCAAATAATGAGGACACGGATCCACACACTTCTTAAACGCCTTACTATTGCTCGCCATGGTAAAGAAGAAAATTCGTTCTTACCGGAAATGCACGTTTCAAACAAAACAGTCCTTGAAGACAAAGAAAAGGATGACGTGTTCTCCCGGGGCTCTTTTATACTGTGGTCGTGCCTGGTGAGGACGTCACAGGCTGTCGCCGGCCAATGTTATTGTCATGTTTAGATGTATGCTTCAGACACCATTGACGCTGAAGGTGTTCCCCAATGCGACCCCTAGAGGACGCAATTCGAAGTTCCCTCAGAAGGGAAACACTATTAATTCATTCTACATTTGTTGTTGTCTCATCTTTTTAAAAGACTTATTTTATCTCACACACTTTAATCTGACCCCATTTTGAACCCATGTAAGTCGACAGATAAGGCCGATCGTTACAACGCTAGAAATGTTTTGAAATGCACAAATTCACATGAAGCCATTCACAAATGAATGCCAGCCAGAGTTGTGTATGTGACAGAGATATTTGAGAATATGCTTTTTATTTAGCAAATCTCATTTTATTTATTTTAGTGAAACTCTAACATATTTGTGAATCTCAATCTATTAATCTTTGAATATGTTTTTGTGAGTCTCCTTACATTTTTTTGTAAATCATAATCTATCTATTTGGAATATAGGAACAAAAAAATCCCATAGGTGTAAATGTGATACCACTTGAGGCCACTGTAAGTTTCTCAGAGAAAACGCTCTCTCACCGTGACACGTGCTGACCGCAAAGCCGATGCGTTTGTGCTCTCGGTCAAACACCACATAGAAGCCCTCCATGATGACGGCACCCATTACCGTACCAGTACTGGACTGAGACACAGCAAATTTATAACAGTCCTCCTGAGCCGAGGCCACATCCTCCACTGGCCTCAGATACTGCTGCAGAGAGACGAGAAACAGACGGATATCAGCCCCACACACATGCATTCACAAACCATTACAGACGAGGAAACTTATGATCATGTAGACATTAATGTCCTCATTTATAAAGTGTGCATATGCACAGATTTGATCTTAGAGTGTGAGTGCACTTAAATCCAAGTCAGTGCTCATATTAGTAAAAACTGTCTTTGATGTGGAAAGCGTCACGTCAGGGTCTGAGCAGATGTATGCACTTTTCTTGTCGGAGTGCTGCAGGTTTTTGGAAATGTAAGCTGTTCTTGCAGCTCGCTGTTCTACATTAAAAGATTTAGATGATGACTAGTGATCTTTTACATGTTAATGACATTAATTAGGAGTCGTTTACAAGGCAGAGAGCTGAAACCATTCAGTTCCGTACAAGTTCAAGATCATGTTGACGTCAACATGAAACATAAGCATATTTCCCGCACACCTGTTGGTCTTTTCTCGTTGGTCTGAATGAAAATGTACATTCATTCTTTGCCACTAGGTGCCACTTTTGGAGAGTTAAAAATGGCGGTTTCCATTACAGGCGAAATTAAATGAAAATGAGACCAATTGGATCAATCACGCAAAGGAGGGTTTTGGAAAAATGAATCGTTGACCGAATTGTTTGGGAGTCCCACAAGGGGGAGGGATCGTAACTGGTAAAAGTGAGAGAACTGCATTGCACTGTGGGATACAGTGTTACAAGCAGCGCACTTTGCACATTTTAGCTGATGTATTCGTTTGTCAGTATGAAGCTTGTCTGATGACAGAATGAAGTACCTGTGGGAGGATGGAGATGCGGAAAGACTGGTTTCTGTTTTCACTCATCAGGTAGAGAGAGATGACAGGGAAGATGTGCCACGGTGTGGTGCCCACCTGCCAGCACACCAGCTGCTCGCCCAGCCAGAAACCTGACGGAAACTGTTCAGTCTGTGGGAACAAAGAGCCAGATGAGCCAGAAAACCCAGAACATTCAGCATGGTCAAAAATGAGACCAACGCAGACGATAAACTGACCGATGAAGCCGCTTCAATGGCCTTCACAGCCGCCTGGAACACTTTACGAGGGAGACGCAGGTTTGTGGTGCCACTGTCCACGATACTTTTGTCATAGTTATACTGAGAGACAGAGAGAAACAATGAGAATGTTTGCTTTAACTTTACCTCTGTTTAATAAATAAAAACTGTTCAATTGTATTCTTAACCATGACCAACTAGAAAAATACACAAATGTTTTTATTCAACTGTATGTAATTTTAACTTTATGGATATTTGGAAATAGACTTGTTTAAAATGCACTTTTCACACACCTCCTAGTTTTTTCAATTTATTCAATTCAATTCAAGACTTCTAAAAACTTAGTGGGCAACTGATGTTGAAAAGACATCAAACTGACATCAATATTGACGTCAAAAAACAGGTTGAATATGCGTCAAAAATATGCGTTGAAAAACTTGACATGAGGTTGATTTGATGTAAATTGAAAAGTCAAACATATTGGCCTACATATACATTAAACCAATTTCAGTGTGGGTTTAACTTCCTATTTTCTCCCAATTACCCCTGGAAGAAATTGCCATCCAAACCGAATTTAAAATGATGTTACAGCATCTTGAACAAGTCTTTCCATTACACTTTTCAATTATGTTTCATGTCGGTTGTTGTTCCGATTGTTAAATATTTCTGAAATTAAATGGCAACCTCCTTTGTCTTGATAATGCTAATTATATCAATCCAAAATACAATTAAATAATATATTTACAGTTTCTGCATAAGTTGACAAAGTCTCAAGAATTCTCTTACTAAAGGCAAAATTGTTGGTCTGGTTATAAATAATGAAGGTTTAACTTAAATTGGGGGGGGGGGATCACAATTATGAAATTATCTTTCTTTCTTGTAGTCTTTGTTTAGATCATAATTTTACTAATGTAACTTAGGTAAAAATTGTAAAAAAAAAAAATAAAAAAAAAAAAATAAATAAATAAAAAAAAACACAAAAAAAAATTTGTGGTTCATGGATTTTTTTTATTTTACAATTGTCTGGACTTGAGACAAGAGTAAATTAATAAAATCTATACGTAAAAGGCATGTGAAAACAGCAACAGTTTATGTTCAGTTTATGTTTATGTTGTAAAAGTGCATGTGCTTGAAGATACTGAAACTCAATCTGTGAAGTCTGTTTTCTCAAAAGGAATAAATGCTTTGAGGCAAAACCAGGAGAGTTGTTCTCACTTCTTTGCAGTCCATATTAAGATCCTGTCCGTTGACCTCGATGCGCACGATGATGACCTCATAATACCACTCTCGTCTGATTGGTGTGTACCACAGCTCGCCCACATACAGGGACGGATCTATTCCCCCAATAACCTGTGAAGAACCAACACAATCTTTAATAGTATGTCACTGAAGTTGTTTTGTTTCACGTTACATAAACCTGTTTAACTCACATGGTACACTGTAAAAAAAAATACTGGACTATATTTTACAAGAAAATACTATTACAAGAAAATACATTAAAAAAAGTTTTGGGTGATTTAACTAACGGCAAGGGTTAATTTAAATTAATTTATGTCAGTGCAAAACACAAAGGAGATGTTAAGCACAATGTTCATGCCGACAAGCTCCAAAAAGGATAAAATCTAAAAAAGAAAGAAAAAAAGTCACAAATATTTAAAATGGCTGCAGTTTTGGTCTGCTCCTCATATAGAACTATCCTATGATTTCATAAGACTTAGAATAATCATGTGGACTATTTTTTATGATGTTTTTATAACATTCTCTTGTCCTTTTCAGGGCTTGCAGTCTGATTCTCAGTCACAGCTAGGGATGCACCGATACAACTTTTTCCAGTTCTCGCCCGATACGATACTTTTATTTTTGGTACTTGCCGATACAGAGTACCGATACCAATATTTTTATTGCATTTGTAATTTTTTTTAAATATTGGGTACAGAAACCAAAAGAGTATGCATAATGTTAGCTGGTTGACTTCATTTATTAAATAGATACAGTCAAACCAAATTTATTCAGACACCTTCAACATTTCACATTATAACAGTTTATTCTCTATAGTTTAGAAGATGGTAATAAAATATCAAATATGACAAGAACTCATAGTTAAACTGTGTCAGAACAAATTCATCTTGATAATTTCAGATAACTTTGATAGAAAGGTATGTAATGGATTACAATCAACCAAAAGTTATTCAGACAGCTGTTAGTATGACAGTATTTATACAACTATCAATACTTAGTCGTGCCAGCCTTAGCCTTAATGACTGTCTGTAGTCTCCTGGGTGTGCTGTCATCCAGCTTCATGCAAACCTGAACTCAAGTGTCCTGCACCCACTAAAAAATATAAAAATGTATATCTGGTCTCTGAATAATTTTTGGTTTTACTGTATATCCTTCTGTTATTTTCACACTTAATTATGCCCATTAAAATATATTTGACAAGTTTTTGTGACTTTCTTTGTTCATGTTTTTGCTCTATGGTTCATCATCTGTAATTTAATAGCATTAGAGCTGCTCCATTGCAGCGAGTTAGTACTGTAATGACACGCTTTGCTGTAATAATGCAGGGAAACACTCATTATAAACCTCCTGTGATATTTTTCATAAATATCAGTCACGTTTTTTTTTTCCTCTCAAAAGACTGGAAATAAAAAGCATGTATCCTCCTGTAGTGACTCGATGCGTTTTTGTGAGAAAAAAATCCATATTCAGCTGCAAAATTTGTACTGTTGCAGAACGAGAGGGACAGTAGTGACTACTGCCCAGCGCATTACACACACTGCTAGATTCACTTTCGCCAGGGTCATGTATGCCTAAGGTTGAAAATAAATAGTTTAAAGTGAATGCCCCTATAAATTGTATTTTTTTTACGATTTAGTTTTAATCCAAATGCGTGTGCTAAGTGAGTGAACATCAAAGATCACACAACAGAAGTGCGTGAGTGCTCTCTGTCTCTGTCTCTCTCTCTCTATTGTTGAGTAGCCTGTGCATTATTTTACTTACTTGTTTCTGACATATCCGACCGAACTACAAACTTTCCAGTGATGAACGGTATATTCACTCGATAAGCTCGCACATCTCCGCCGCTGTGCGCTCAATCCACTCAGTGCTTTATTCGCACACGTTATTTAATACTGAATCAACTCTCTAATAAATTCGCTGCTGTGATTGTATATCAGTGTTTCTTTGTCAAAGCACTTACACATGCATATCAATCGGGGCAGAAAGTACGACTACCAATTTGCAAAACCTCCTTTTGTGTTCGACAGAACAGTTTAAAACACCCAAAAATGAAAATTAGTCTGTCAAATCTTAGATATGACTGACGAATCCAATTTTTGTGAGAAAAAAATCCATATTCAAAATGTAATATTCATTTGAATCTAGCTTGCACTCACTGTTGTAAAATGCGTTTTTGTGAGAAAAAAAATCCATAATTAAAATGTAATATTCACTTGAATCTAGCTTGCACTCACTGTTGTAAACGAAGCAGTTCTGGGAGTATGACGTGTGAGGTCAGCTCTGCGCATGCGCCGCTCAGAAGTGATGCACGCGGAAATGCAGCGGCGAGATCAAAACAAAACAACGGTCAAGAATTAGAAGTACAAAACGAGGATTTGTAAAGAAGAATGTCGGAGGATTTCGATATAAGCCAAGAGGAGACTGGTTTTCCTTCGCTAAAGTAAGGAAACTTTGCTTCCTTTGCTCCTGTTAACAAACGTTGGTTTTCATGAGACTCACCAGTGCATGCACAACGCTGACCTCATACGTCTGCTTCTGTGTACAGCTGTTGGCGCAAGCTACATTAAAGTGATATGGATATTTTTCTCACAAAAACCTAT
This sequence comes from Cyprinus carpio, assembly GCF_018340385.1. Lineage (NCBI taxonomy): Eukaryota > Metazoa > Chordata > Actinopteri > Cypriniformes > Cyprinidae > Cyprinus > Cyprinus carpio. Next base: position 3,300,367 of record NC_056611.1, read on the forward strand.
CGATTCGCTACAGGAGGTCTTTGTTCACCCCCCTGAGCTGTGTGAGACACTTCTTTTATGGATGGGTGCTTTTAATTTAAAATCCTTTGGACTGAAGGAATGCAACACCTGCTGACTGCAGTGACAGAACTTGAAAGACCAAAGACCATTTTTAATATAACGCCGACTGGATTCATCTGAAATCATATTCACCTAGGATGCCTCGGGAGTGAGTAAAAAAGCCTAATTTTCATTTTTGGGTAAACTAACCCCTTAATTACATAATGTTGGGGTCAGTTAACCATTTACAGCATGGAAATGTTCTGTCTTCACAGCTCTCACCATACTGCCCCCTACAGTGGAGCTGCCGGCGCTGTAGTTCTGGGTGAACCCCGCTCCGCAGAGCTGCAGAGAGAAGACGTCTGGGACGCTGGTCTGCCTCAACAGAGAGTCGAAGAACGGCTCTAGAGTCTCATCCGGCTGAAAGACACAAAACCTGATCAGAAGCGCCTCTTCATCAAGCTCTGTGAGGTTATGACAGCTACAGAAAGATCACCCTGGCGATCTCGGCGTAGGCCAGTCCGAGGATGCCCTCCCAGTTGGAGCCGTTGATGAAGAAGCGGTCAGACTGGGTGATTGCAGCGATGTTGGCCCTCAGAGACACGTTGGGCCCGTGAGGAATGGACAGTAGGTCTGTGCCCAGCTCGCCCTCCCAGCGGCCCTGTGTGTACGGCACATACACGCTGCGGCCCAGATCTCTGTACGACGACGAGCTGTCGACACAAACAACAACAGCTTCTTCATATAGAACATCGTGTCCCATCTGTGTGGGAATTAGGGGTGTAGCGGTACACGTATTCATAACGAACATTTCCGGTATGCATGGAGTGAAAATTCATTGGAAACTTCCAGTTTTATATATTGTTACTTTTGACAAGAAACAAAATCTCGTCTTTCAAATTATGTCATTTTTAAAAAAAATTCAGGAAATTCAGACAATAAATGCTGTTTTGACGCTGTTTGATGTGGTGTGACAGACGGCTGTATACACGTCTCAGTTCTGACGGCAGTGTGATCATCTCTTCCTCTTTACTACTAGTTCTAACACCAAACAAACATGAAGATCTCAAGCATCATGTAATCACTCAATCAGTGTTTCACTCCCTGAAAGACGTCATTAAAACAGCTTGTAAACTAAATATGACAGCATTTCATTTACCTCAGGCACGTCATCAGTGTCCACAGCTCAATAGTTAATAATAGTTAGTCGAGAGAGAAGAGCATTTCACGAAATATTAGACTATATACTCATTATATTTACCTGTTAGTGATGTCTTAATTAATGTATGTTTAAATAAGTCTGTTATGAAACAAGTTATGACAACCACTGTGTAAATGATAATATTTCAACAACAAATAGTAATTTTATAATTGGATTTAGAAGTTAATTTGAATACTGCATTATGTGCAAGTTACATGTCTGCATACATTTTTAAAGTTGTCTGTTGATTGTTATATTTAAAAAATAAACTCTAATTAAATTCAAGTTTGGGCTCTGATGTTAATTGTAATCTTATAGTAATGTGAAAGGGCTCGCTGTAGTTTAGACTTTAAGGCAGAAGCTGAGATAGATTTTTATCCCTAAGAAAATTTGAGTTATAATTGAATTTATTTAAAGAGTGATCAATGTGTTCAGTAAACCACTGTTTAATAAAAAAAAAAAAGAAGCAATTTTGTTTTGTTTTTCCTCCTGCTCTACTGAAAGCATACCGAGCCGTGATATTAAGGTACGTACCGAAGCGTCATGTTTGTGTAGCGTTACACCCCTAGTGTGAATAGTCAGCAGTACTCACAGAGAGCGATGGTAATATCTGTGGAGGAACGGGTGAGCGGCGGCGCCGACTGCGAAGTTACTGCTGCCCGTATCCACCAGGATATTCAGCTGAAACACAAAGGGAAACCTTCAAGTTTACATGCAATGAATGTCTGCAGAAATGTGAGTGGTGCCAGTGTTTGGCAGCGTGTTTAAGGCACTGTAATGTGATACGATCACTAGCCCACCCTCGAGTCTCTAGACGTGGCTCAGGTCTTCAGCTGACGATCTCTGTGACCTTGTGGGTGTTTGTGTGTTTGTGAAGGGGTATTTAAGAATGAGATGTGTTATTGATCAGCCTCTCAGCGCTAGACTCCCTGACCGAGCAGAATGTGAAACACTCTGAGGTAGAGAGACGAGGGCCGAAACCTGAGAACGAGACGGAGCTGCAGAGTCCACGATGACCATTTCAGAGTCTGACCGGCAGCTTTGATAACGACTCATGAATATTTTGAGAGTCTTGCTGAGAGAGTTATATTAACAGCACAGACATTCGAAGGTAACACTGTCACTTGCCTTCATAAGACTCTATAATGATACTTCATCAGTTGCTCTGCACTCAACATCAGCTAATGAAGGCTTTTTTAATAGCTGATTGAAGACATATTACATGGACTGACCGCTTCTGTACTGATTTCTGTGTAGTCATCACACCTGTGCATTCACAAGACTTCGGAGTCTTTCCAAATGTACCTCTCTGTATGAAAGCTATCAGACAAATGTTTTTGAGTCAACGCACTTCTTCTCTCCTCTCTGTCTCTGCAGCTCTTGGCCGTTTCTCTGCTGTAGTCTCCTCATGTCATTGATTTCTCCTGTGGGCTTCCTGTTATTTCTGCTCACTGAGTCTGTATCCTGCGTCCTAGCCTCGTCCCTGTGCACACGCTTCCTCCAGTGACCCCTGCGCCACAGGCCTTCCTCTTCCTCATGCATTATGTGACCTTACCCACAGTAATGATGATGTGACAGTCATCAGTGGCAAAAACACTCATTCATTTCCTTCCACATCATTTTCAAGCTTGTGTGTGAAGCACCAGACAAAGGAGAACTGTAACGATTGTTAAAAAAATAAAACCCTAGCTCAGCAGAGATCTCCCGCTGCCTGGAGGAAAGTGTGATTTTCTCACTCTGTCAGAATTTAGATCAAGTTTTCCGTTGGCTTAAACAATACAGCACAACACTAGCAATGCCAAGGTTGTGGGTTCGATTCCCAGAAATGCATGAATGGAGCAAACATTTCAATAGAATGACTATTACTGGTACATGTATGTTTCTTATCCTGAAAAGGTGGCAGGTAGGTCTGTAGTAGTGTGTATGTAGTAGACAATAGCACACTGTTATTAAGACAGTGTAGCACTGGAAAACCCACAAACATCTCTTAGTCATTAATGATCAATAAAGATCTGAAACAAAGCGGAAAACAATGGGGAAAATTGAAAGCGGAAAACAATGGGGAAAATTGAATAAAAATTATATATTTTAAGTCAATATTTAAATACTATAATATATATTTTCTGTCTTTCTTGTTTTAGTTTAAGGTAATATGTAAATTCTAGTCTAATCATGTTTGAAGATAGGTTCTAAATTAAATAATTCCAAAATGTTTTAAAAGTATTTCGGTCCGCACTGTTTATTTGGGATAGGGTTCTGTATTTTGCTGTACATTGTGGTGATATTCATGCTGCAAGACAATTTCTGCAAATAAGTATAGGTAATGTTAAGACAAAATATGAAAGAAATCTGTGCAGTCTGGAGTTATGCTGTAGCGCAGGCTCTCAGTGGTGTCCTTCTCACCTTCTGAGGCGGAGAGCCCACGGCCATCTCGATGTAATACCCTTGTCCTGACTTTCCCCGAAGGTTGTCAATCATGTTGACAAAATTCACCGCACTGGCACCTCTGCGTGTTCGGGAGGAGCTGGAGGGGCCCCGGGGGCCCGCGGTCTGTGAGAGGGGCCCCTGCCGCAGGGGGACACGGAGCAGCACTGCGCCGGAGCAGGGGACCGGCAGAAGGGCCAATAATGTCCATGAGTACAGAAGCAAACGCGGAACCCTCATCTTTCCAAGGGTTCAGATCCGGTCGTGTTCTTCAGAACGCTCAAGTGTCCAGTTCTCTGTTATGGCGTCATTACGCACAGAATGCGCTTATTCCCAGTCCCTGCGAGCACTAAAGGACATCCAGGCTCGTGTGAATATCCTCCGCATTGACCATCAGCGACAACCGTCCCCGTTTCCCACATTCCTTGTTATTGTTTATGAGAATAATTATATGGAAATACCGTACTTGATGCCCAATTGCAAAACGCTCTTTAAGAAACGAACTGTTAAAATGAGACGGCCGGTCTATTTCTCGAGATGCAGACGGGACGCGCTCTTTTGGAGTCCTGTCGTTGACCTGTGCTCGTCCCCGTGTCCATTAAGCGTCGTCTTTGGTCCTTTGCTCATTTGACGGCGCAAGCCTCCATGATCCGCATCTCTGTGTCCTCACACAGCTCCTGTCTCCTCCTCCATCTTCCCCGCATCCGCGCGCACTGTGGCGATGTCCGACTCCTCAGCGAACCATTCACGGGAATCAACTCTTTTGAATGGTTCGGACAGAGCGAATGAATCACTCGACTGAAAGAACATTGTAGTGGATTGAAGTTAAATTGTTAGGTGCAACCACAAACGACACACATTACACGCAACAGGTCTCCTATAAAAATACATCGATATTTAGCTTAATATTTATGAAACGTGGTGACTCATTTTATTGAAACGGTTCGTTGATGCGAAACGCTCAAACGAGTCGATTCGCTAAATGAATCAGACTGCTCTTACACTAGCGCACTGACAGACGCTGGAGTGAAGCATCATGGAGCTTGGAGTTTATTCATCAGACCATTTTCCTCTTGTACTGCACAACAGTGTAACACAGCTAACATTTTTATTCAGTGTTTTCATGCAAATCAGTGACTTTGCCCCAGCACTGCCATCACGGCACAGTGACACTATCGGCTGGAAATAACTCAACACTTTCATACACACCAAGCAGCAGAATGAATGCCAGTGTCATTTACCACAGTATTTAACGGATATTGCGCGATTCTTGCATGATTAAAAAGAAGGAAAAACATAGATGTTTAGTTTTAGCGTTTTATGTAATTGTGATTACTTGATTTTGAAATTTATTTATCTTTAAACAAAAATAATGGCAATGCTATATCAAATTCTCCATGCTGAAATCACTATATATGTGTATCATAATACATCTTCTAAACATCTTCTGTTATCAATATCAGAACAAAAAAGTGTATAGGTAGTTGGTAAGCATGAATGTATGCATGAACATGAACACAGAGCCCTTGTTTTGATTCATGTGTAATGCAATAAATCTACTGTGTAAAAATATTGTTATCATGGGGACCCGTTTCTAGTTGAGCTGACCATTTCAATTCATTTATTTGATTTGAATTTATTTTTAGCATAATCACGCTCGTTACAATTAGAGAACAACTAACAGAAAGTCATAATAACCATAAAGTATAGATTTTATGTCATGGGAAGCCTCCTGTAAACGAGCTGCGTGTCATAAACAGCCACAGTGAGGTCTGACCAAAGCACTCTAATAAAAAAGAACTTAAGCTGGGTGATCTGTGACAGGACAGACATGATTCACCGATCACACAGCTCTGTACAGCTCTAGAAGCACTAGAGTACCTCTGATGATATATTTAACGTGTCTCACAGAAATACAGAAATACAGTATGCTCACTAGCACAGCAAGATTAGATTATAACCAACTGTTAATGTCACAATACTCATATATCAATGATATACACTTATTGTAAGAATGATTCTATCCCACTGATAATGACTCAAAACTCACTTATTTACAACCAATTTGGTTAATTGATTGTCTGGCTCATTTTTCAGTTCCATGCTTGCTTTCAATACTCTTCTGGTACTTAATATAATCAAAGCCTCCTTAACTTGTTCTATAAAGATACTATATACATATATTTGTGTTCATGTTATCTATTAACGTTATGTAAAGCGTCCTTGGGTTTTTGAGAGGCACTATATAAATAAGATATTATTATTATTACCGTATTTATTATAAGTGTTACTACATCATTCTGAAGGAATGACTAATTATATGGAAGATCATGGTTACTTACTAATAATGACACGAGTGTTACCAAATCCATCAGAAGGAAGGGATGACTATCCAAAACCTCAAACACTTACAGTAACTACAGTCACTATAGGGAGTCATCTTGTTTTTTCTTTCAGAAGACTGTTCTGAATGATCAGTAATTAGGTCTACATCTGAAGGATTTGTACTTGAATACTTGAGTCATTACCACACCATGAGCAACAGCTGCTTATGACAGCATGACTTAAAACACAAATCTCAACATTGTTCATTTCAGGACCATCCTGACTGAGAATTCTGAATAATTAATAAGTTGTTTAAGCTCAATAACAGCTAATAAGTGAATCCTGCACAGTGTGTGGCTGGTGTTGGGTCTGGTGCCGGTGGTTCTGGTTGGCAGTGACTGCGATGAAAGCGGGTCTCTGGGAAGCTGAAGGTGCAGAAGTTGCTGTGAGCTGTGAGTGAAGCGCTGACTGTCACGTCTCTGGCCCACCAGAACCATGTGCAGCCGCGGCTGGAGCTCAGGATCATCTGCACACACACACACACCTACACGCACGCACACACACACACACACACACAGACACACGCACGCACGCATGCACACCTACACGCACACACACACACACACACACACACACCTACACGCACGCACACACACACACACACACAGACACACGCACGCACGCATGCACACCTACACGCACGCACGGGGAAAGTTACTTTTAATAGTGTTCCTGTGGCTCAGTGGTAGAGCATTGCGTTAGCAGTGCAAAAGGTTGTGGGTTTGATTCCCAGGGAACACATGTTAGATAAAAAGTGTTAGCCTGAATGCACTGTAAGTCACTTTGGATAAAAGCGTCTGCTAAATGCATAAATGTAATAAGTAATGCATTACATGATTACAACATTGCATTACTCCCTAAAAATTAATTAATTATGATATGAGAATGTTCTTTTTATGGAAAGTAATGTGTTGCATTACTTTTTAAATCTGGGCAGGGCTTGCTTTTTTTATTTTAATATATATATATAAAATCTTCTTTTACAAATGTAAAATCCCTTTCACACCAAAAGTGAAATGAATGCACCTCAAGCTGAAGGAAGTGTAAATTCACGTCTGTACAGTAGAGGGCGCAGCTCAAACAATCACATGAAGAATATGAGGCAGGAGAAGAAAGTTCAACACTATTCAGCAATAACACAAATCAAACACAAATGAGTTATTTTTTCTTATTAGCACAGTTGAATTTGATCATCGAAGGTCAGTAGCAAAGACTTTGGTTAATAAAATGGGATTAAATACATAAATGATATTTGTTTTATTTAACATATTTAATTATTGCAGGTTTGTATAATATTCTGAGTTAGCATTTGAATGTTTTTATTCACTTTGAGGAACACTGAATGTGTTTTTGAGTAAACACACGTTGATATTTAGTCTAGAGCTACAGTAAGATCATGTTCACACACAACACTCTGCACTGACTCCTGATCTCTGTCTCCATGGCAACACCAGAGCTGTCCCTCAACACATGGAAACAAAGTAACTGGCGTTATTTGAAAAAGTAACTCAGATATTTTCTTCTAATTAAAAAGTGATGCATTACTTTACTAGTTACTTTAAAAAGAAATCTGGTTTTGTAATTTTGTAACTCATGTTACTTGTGATGCATTACCGCCAACACTGCGAGTGTGTGTGTGTGTGTGTGTCTTACATGGGTGTTGTTGTCCAGCAGATGGTTGGTGAGCTTGAGGCGGTCGAATGAGACCCACTGCGCTCCTCGAGCCGGAGAGTCCGGGTGGAAGTGCACGCGTCCCGGGGCGGCCATATCTCCGTGTCCCACTACCTGTGGAAGGCATACTTGCACACAGAGCTTCAGAAACACTATTACACATATTCAATATATTACATTTCATTTTTAATTAATTAAATTCTTAATTCTGTGGCATTTATAGAGTGTACAATGTCATGTTAAACTTACATCACTATATTGATTGGACAATACAAGACACAGAATTCATGACACAGAAAAGGAAGACAAGAGTAGTTAACTGTGAAATGGTGTTTGTCAATGATACCATATAATGTTGATAAAATATTAGGGGCTTCCTGAGTTCTCAGTCATGGTGGTCCTGAAATGGAAAAGATGAACCGCTACTTAAAGCGTGAAGAAAAATTTTTCTCGATTCTGCTGTAAGATCTGAGTTTAAATTGTTTCTACAGGAAACTGCTGCATGTGCGATGTCATCAGATCAGGTTGCTTTTGTTTCTGGAGAAAAATATTTAAGGAAGTTTAGTTTATCAAAAGGTTACGATCATTAAACACACATTCACTATTGACTACGATTTTTTGACTTTAACTACGACTAATTTGCTGCTTTATTAATAGTTAGTAAGGAAGTTTAGTTTAGGTATTGGGTAGGAGTAGGGATGTAGAATAAGGCATTAATATGTGGTTAATTAGAACTAATAAATGGCTAATATTATAGTAATATGAATGCTAATAAGGAACTTGTTAAGAGACCCTAAAATAAAGTGATACCATATCTTTTTAACTTTAGTTTAGGGACCAATTCTCATAATTAACTAGTTGCTTATTGGAATGCATATTAGTCTGTCGTCATGAAATGACGTATAACGTCATTACCAATCAAAACGCATGTTTATTTAAATGCAATGTGTGGTCTTTTTACACCGATCTCACAGTAATTCATACATATTTTACTAGGTGGCTTATTCAGGACAGGTCGAATGACCACACCTAACCCCACCACCCCCTAAACCTAACCCTCACAGAAATCATGCTAAATTATGATTTATTGAGCATTTACATTTTACGTGCACGTCCGTTCTCGGGGATCGAACCCATGATAGCATGATTGCATATCAAGGTATAACGCAATAATCTACCAACTGAGCTACACGAAACGCAAATCACAGTGTAAATAAAAGAGTACAAAACATTAATATGAAAATGACCTTTTGCCGATAGGGCCGCAATTGTAGTATACGCTCTGATGGGTCGCATTTCAGGGAATTGGACAAACGACCTATACGAGCGTATTAGTTGGAGGACAGGTTGCATCAATGCCTTATTCTGCATGACCATATTTTAGATCCCTTAATCCACCCCAAACCTAAACTTTACAACAACATTAATAAAAACAAAAAAAAAGCATCTTAAAATAAAGTCTGACCAAAGCATTTAAACAAATCAACCCAAAATACCCAAATTAAAACCATCCTGGCCTGATTTCACACAGTGACGAAGATACGTCTGCGCTTCGTGCTGTGAAACCAGGCTTAAGCGTCCTGGTAGGAATGCATATATCCTCACAAAACTAAAAACTAATTCTGAACGGTGTGAGTTCCTTCAAAGCATTTAAACAAAATCAAAATCCCAAAATACCCAAAGGAAACATCCTTCTGTATGAACACCTGTATCGTTTGTCATCAGCAAAAAAAAACATATTCATCATCAGTCACCATCACAAAAAAAGATATCCTGAAACATAGTAAACATCATAAAGTAAGAACACCTCCCGCGGCGTTCTTGAAAATGTAGGTTTCGAATCTGAGCAGCACATCTTTCTTTACAAAGTTAACATCCTTCTGTATGAACACAAACAACAGCAAACCATCATCATCATCATCATCGTTGCTCAGATGTGAGAAATCCTTACCCTAACGGAGATTGCCAGATATGCTGGCAACGGCGTTCGAGTTCCTGAGTGTCGTAACGTTTGATCAGCGCCGCTGCTCCGCCGACAAAGTAAAACGTCTGAATAAAGTGAAATCCGGTAAAAGATCTGTGGTGTGTTCTGCCGAAAGCACCCAGAACCTCAGCACCCCCGAACAAAAACAGCTTCAAAACGCTCGCCATCGCGAGTTTACACACTAAACAGCACCCCCACAACAGCTTCACCGCTCACTCGTTCTTCAGACGGCGTAAACATGGAATCACAGCTTCACCGCTCACTCGTTCTTCAGACGGCGTAAACATGGAATCACTTACATAATGCTACAAAGAGACTGTATTAGTGAAGGAGTGATGTCTGGTGAAACCTTCCAGCTTTTGTCACAATCATCACAGGCTCTGCATTTCCAGCTGAACTCTGACGCTTCACTTCAAGCGTCTGGAGAACCAGCCAGAGACGACTCTGAGAGAGCAACATCAGCATGAGACCTAGACCAAGACACATTTAATTGTTTATCCTAACACAATTCTATGGGTTTTGCAAACTGCAGCTGAATTTCATATTGTGATATATTTTTGAAGTGAAACCTCAAACAAAAGTATGGGGCAGGACTTGATTGGCTTAAATGGAAGAGCAAGTTGACATTTTTGATTAAAGATGACAAGGTCAAATACATATGCACTGCTCAACTGCTTACGATCTGACAAGTAACGTGCATTAAGACTAGAGGACAATTTTTTCTCCAAAAACAAAGAAAGACATTTGCTTGGATTATATGATTTTTTTTTTTTTTTTTTCTCTAGAAAAAATATCACACTGTAAAAAATGGTATGAGCTATATCTTCTTAAAAAAGTAGCATCATGCATCACAGCGATAGAACATGCTGTACATGCTGCACAGTGGTAACGATAGAAACTTCAACATTAATTGATGTTTCCAGTAGTTTAAGTAGCACTTAATTACAATATCTACTCTCCACATCCAGCCATATGCAAAGCCTGCTTGGAACTAAGAATCACAGCCAAGATAAAACTGCAAAATTGAGCTAATTCTCTTAAAACAACTAGCTAGCCTTCTTTCATAATTTATTTATTTATTTATTTAGGTTAATCGGTTCCTCAATTCAAGTCTCAAAACTGCTTAAGTTTCCTGAAAAAAAAAAAAAAACAAGGAAAACATATCTCTTGGTTTTATTAGTGAAAATTTCTCTTTATTTTCTATACAACACTGAACCACAATTTCTTTAATAAAATATAGCCTACACACTAATTATCAGCTTAATTTTTAAATGAAAATTACAAGAACCATGATTAAATTTTCACAGTGCATGTTTCAAGGATGCTTACATATTTAACTTTGGAGCAAGAGATTGTTTCTAATTAAAAAAGAAATAAAAAATCAATCACTAATTTTAAGGTTTGTTAGGTTTTTAAGGTTGTAAATTGTTAGGTAAAAAAAAGAGAAAACCAAACTCATAAACACAAATTAAGTAACTTTCTATAAAATAATCCTCTAAACTCATAAATGTAAATGTAAATGTAAAAGTTACTAATTGATTGCCGATCGTTTCAAAAGGAACAAATAGAGCACGATCTGAATATGAGTGTTCATCATTGCTGCTGGTCTCGTACACATCCGGCAGGTCTTCCTCACACTGTGTGCGTCTGTGGCTTCAGTCCGGCCTTCATATAATCTGAGAGATCTAATATGCAGGATTTCTGTACCTCGTCCATATCACTCTCTCACAACCCATGACCCACGATGCCCACAAACTTACTCTGTGTTGCACTCAAGTATTTGTTAATTACAGACAGCATGACTGACCACGGCAAGAAGAATCAGATCGATCACACCTCCAGCACTCCACAAACATCTAATTGGACATTTACCACCATTGTTCTGATGGAAAACGCTTTGCTTGCGGGTCACAGTTCTGACCTTTGACCCAGGATCACTCACTCGCTCACAGAGACTGAACAGTCTTCAGCTGAGCAGCGAGGTCCTGACAGGCCGTGAAGACGCATCTGTTAATAATCGCCGGTGCACATTCATGAAGCATCTACAATGCTGACTCATATGCTCTTCTTATGAAGTTCTTGTGTTGTCCCATAGGGAGGAAAAATCTGAGGTATCGCAGTTGCTCCTCATGATTATCTGTTTACCAAAAACAATTTCTGACCATTTTCTTGGATTTTAATGCAAATCAAGGCACTGGAGAATTGTTCGGAAAATGGATTAGCACCTTTAACTTGTCGATATGTCATAGTCTGAACAGCACACGATTGTGTTTCTCATTAATATGTTTAGTACAATATTATGCTTTGGTGTTGACATGGTCTGTCCTGGGGGCATTAATATGAGCACCACACCCATCTTGCCCTGTTACTGACCAGTAACAGATCACTCGAGCAGGATCTGTTGATTACTGCTGACACATTTTTGTAATCACCTCATTAATCAGATCTAAAACTCTGTTTAGTTTAAGGCCATTGTTGTGCTTTTGAATTAAATGGGTGAGCAATTTTAATTGCCCATGACTGCAAAAGTATGATAGCCTAATTTATATATGTATTATTATTAAAAATCTGATTATTTTATTGTGCATTTAATTTTTTTTTTGGACTTTACATTATTGTATTTATATGGCTCCATAAAATGTCCCGGTAACACTTTAGTTTAGGGACTAATTCTCACTATTAACTAGCTGCGTATTAGCATGCCTATTATTAACATATTGGTTTTTTATTAGTACTTATAAAGCACATATTCTGAATGACCATATTCGACATCCCTAACCATATTCTAATACCTAAACTTAACAACTACCTCACTATTAATAAGCAGCAAATTATGAGTTTATTGAGGCAAAAGTCATAGTTAATGGTTTGTTAATAGCGGGAATCAGACCTTGAAATAAAGTGTGACCAACATCTCTTAAAAAGGACAATTTCTGACTGAAGAAATAGTATGAAAGAATTTTTTTTTTTAAATCATTTTTTATTATTTTATTTCATTGAACATTGAAAATCAGTTTTTAACAAAAAGCAGCTTAACAAAGGATTTTTGCTAGGCATTTTTGAAAGAACAGGTTTCAGTGTTCTTTAATTCTTAGCTGTGTTTGCCCATTAGAGCCAATGTGAGTCCTGTGGTTGTGGGAATTTGTCAAAAGTGCATGTGAGTGTATTGTGAGCATGTGTGAGTATTTGCTTCAGAGAAGGGCAGTTACGCTTGGAGAAAAGCCTTCCGGACGACGACGGCTCGAAGTGTTGGTACTCGGCACTGGTGCGAGGTGAAGGGAAGGTGTAAAAAAGGGTTGGTTTACTCCTTGGTCATAACCTTTTGGACGGCTGAGAAAATAGCCATGAAGTGAGGCTTCACCTCCTCGCCCAACTCGTTCATCTTTTTCCTCAGTTCTCCAGATTTCACGCTCTGGCGGAACTCCTGGGCTCCCTTCTCCATCTGCTCCCTATAATCCTGCATGTAGGGCTCCAGCAGTTTCTTCAGGTCCTGGAGATGCTCCGCCACCTTCTCGCGCACAGCCTCCAAGATGGGCATCAGCTTGGACTTGGTCTCCTCCCAGTTGGTTCCGATCTTCTCTCTCAAGCTCTTGACCAGAGGCTCCAGCTTGGTCCTCATCTCCTCCAGGAACTTTTGATGTTTGGTCAGGTACTCCTCGACGAAAGGCTTCAGCTCGTCTCTGTACTCCTGGAAGTGCTTCTCCAGCACCTGCCTGAGCTCCGCGCGCATGGGCTCGATCTTCTTGCGGAGCTCCTCCACGTCCTTGACCAGCTTCTCGCGTGTGTCTTTAGTGGCCTCCAGCACCTGGCCACCAATTGGGGTGATGGCTTGGAAGCCGTTCTGAAAGTAGCCATGGAGGTTGTCCACAGACTGGCCCAGGAATTCCCTAAACAGGACGAAGATTTAGGTTAGCTGTCGCTGGAATAGTTATTGTGAAAATGTAAGATGATAATTACTTAAAGGGTTAGTTAAACCAGAAGAAAGACACTCAGGTAGAAGAATCACTGAATAAAGTCGTTATTTTTGAGTAACTAATGACAGAATTTTCATTTTGGAGTGAACTAACCGTTTAAACTCAAAGCATGAGATCAAAATCGAGCCTTGGTTCTTACTTGTAGTCTGCGAACTCTGTGCCGTCGAGGTGAGTGAGGCTCTTGTGCGCCGCCTGCTTCAGCTGATCAGCGTAAAGCTGGAGCGCAGACTTCACGTGCTCCACCTGCGACGGCGGCTCGTCCTGCAGGAACCGGGCCTGGCAGCCTGAGCAAAGCAAACGCAGATTCAGATTCAGCCCAGCTTCATGTATTCAGTCTGACTAGATCTGAACTACAGTTTCGTCTGAATACAGTTAACTCAATACAATAACATCTCTGAAATATATTCAATGCATCTTTATGGTTTTTCAGTAAAAATATCTAGAAATCCTTCTGAATATTTTAAATGAAACGCTTAATTTTGTGAGATATTAAAGACTTGTTGCTGAAAATATTTCTTTAATAGAGTTTATTTCTTATCCCACTGGCATAAACTAGCCAGAACCTCTTAAAACCAGAATAAAACTAAAAGGTTTAGAAACAAGATATATACATGTATTCTTTGAAAAAGGTATTGATATCTCATGAAAAGTTTAATCAAATGTATCTTGGCATACATCTTAAACTGGAAAAGAAGACAACAATGCTGATGTTTTGACAGTGTTGAGAGACGTAGTGGGTTTATATACCTGCCAGCAAAACAGCGAGGGCGAGAACTACGAACCTCATCATGGATCTGGGCCAGAAAGAACAAACAAACACACACATCAGCTGTTGTTAATCACAATGAATACACAGGTTTTAGATGTCTAACCAAAGGGAAAGCTGACACTGGGGCTGCAGCACGAGTCCTGGAGATTGACCCTGCAGCGTATGTCAGCCTGATCCCAGATTAGACACAGTTACAAAGGCTTCACAAGCAGATTAGCTCTCAATCTGAATCGTAATCTGAAATCCCTGGTTTAACTTGATCACATTGTTGTGGACCTGGAGAACTTCAGTCTAACCTGAAGCTCCTTTCAGCCATCTGAGGAGCAGAGAGGTGGCCAGATCAAGTGGTCACACGTCTACAATAACCAATCATATTTCATCAAAAAGCTCTCATTATTAATCTCCAAAACAAAATGAGTACTTTTGGTACTTTAAACAATACAAAAGTGCTGAAAGCAGATTGCAGTTTACATGTATAGTTCAATACAAACTCGTTTTTCTGCTAGCGCTCTCCAAACTCTCCAAACTCTCCCTGGTGTTTCCAGATGAAACCCTGCTATGACTAAACGCTGCTTACCTGTTGATGTAGCTGGTCTGGGAAGAGACTGAAGAGCAGGGCCGGAGACGGCTCTTTTATAGGGCCGAGCCGGAGGGAGGGGGCCCAAACCTCAACCCCTCACCCCCCCACCGCAGGGTTCAAAGGTTCCCTATCGAGGGGACGGGGGAGGCCAGCACATACACTCATGCTATCTATAAGTGAACCTCACCGGAAAATATCATTCACATCCTCATGAAACATGTGCTACATCTTTATATCAGTTACTTCTGAAGCTTTTCTTGATTCAGTGTAGAGTTAACAGCTTAAGCAGTTATTTCCATCAAATCTCACCCTTAAGTATACACTGATTAATTCAGTCATATTAAATCATATTTTTTTGACTTGGATACATCCATTTCAATTAGATTTGGTCATTTGAGACAAATTTTTAGGTGACCTGACAAAACATTTTACAGCGTACTCTTACCATTAGTACTTTTACATATATTACTACTTAATATATAGTGAGCTTGTGCTGTTATAGCACATTTAACAGATACAGCTTTGAGACTTTGATCATCCTGAACACAGAAGTTATTTTCTGTTGTTCTGAACATCTTCTTTTCTCAAGTCACACTTTCTCAATGTTAGCTGGACTTTCTCTGGAAGCAGCAGCATCTGTGTGCTACTCATGAAGTGTTGATGGGATTAACAGGATACTGAACTTTGTTACATGATTTAATCGTATTGTTCTTTGAACAGCATACAAGAATGTAAATAATGACATTTAGCGTAGCCTAATGATCTGTTTTTGCCCTGACCTTTGACCCCAAAACATTCAACCACAGAACATGTTGAATGCAACAGGATTGAAACAAACATGTTTGCAAAACAAACTTTCCTTTTCTACTACTAATATAAATGTTAGGAGCGCGTGAAGTTACAGCTTTGGTGCGTTTAGTCTGAGGTGGGAAAATATGATTTGAATAAAACAGGTCTATAATTACTAAATTACTTATTTTAAAATGTTGCATCTTAGATTTAGGGTGCATTTTGGTTTCCTATGTTATTACTAATATGAAGCAATGCATCATCACAATACAGTGTGTAACACACACACACACACACACACACAGAGAGCGGTGTTTGCGTCCGTCAGCGATCTCAGCTCATGTGGAGATTCTGCGGAGGCCAATCGCGGCCGGAGCCAAAGGGCGACTCGCTCAGACGGGGGAGAGTCAGATCATTAACATGGGCTTCTAACGAGTCACTTCTTCAGTCACATGCCATCTGTTTGCCTTTGTCTTGTTTTCAGAGAGACAGGATATTTTCACGAACCCTATACAACGCAAAATAAGAAGAAAAAAAAAAAAAAAAATTCCAAGCGGGTTCATGATGCATATCAGCTCATCTGAGTAGGAGTTTAAGTAAACAAATTAAGCAAACACAGAGTGATTTGTTCAGGAAAACATCGATGTCAGCAGCGTTTCAGGCTTTTCCCTGTAAGGGCCAGGACTTATCTGAATGTCCTCTCTGATAAGAGCCGCCGGGGCATTGGGTCTGCGAGGAGAGTGTCGTAATCGCTCCTAGTACACACTGTCTGTATGACCACCGCAGGAGCCTGCCTGACGGGTCAAGAGTCAGTCTCTCTGGAAAATCAAGGGATTCAGAAACATTCTGTTTCAAATTCAGCTGCATCAAAATAATAAAACGGCCAACAGACATTCAGCAAAAGCTTTTATCCAAAGTGACAAATAATAACAATGTGTAATTAATTCAACCCCAGTTTTTCTTCTTCGTCTGTTCCTGTAGATTATTAACATAAAGAAGAAAAATACCAAGTTACTCGGAGGACAAGAAACTCACAATACTGTAGTGATACATCAACGTAATGTTAAACAGTTAAACAAAATGTCAACATTGTATTTACAGCCAGGTGTGTTATTTCAAATGTGTTTACTGTCATCATTATTATTATTGGAGAATCTCTAGGAGTCTCCAGATGCCTTGAAAATTCACAAACAATCGAATGTTTTAATGGTTATATGTGCCTTCATAACTCTAGAAACAAAATATTTAATAACATGACCCATTTAACCCCACCAGTCACAATAGAGATCGTAAAGAAGGCTTTCATTTATAAAGTTCTAAAGATGTTACTAACTGGCATTTTACCGCATTTCCTGGAAATATGGGAAGATTTATTTATTTATTTATTGCCCAACACCCTAGTTGTTTTACATTTGCTTGGTGAGCACATCAACAATAATAACATACATTAAAATACATACATAAATACAACTATACATATATGTCCTATCAGTTATAAGGAGTGAAATGCAGATACATAGATACTAGAGGAATTAAGAGCCTGAACAATCGTACGATAAGAGCTGTTCAGAAAATGTGTAGACAGTTTGAATTGCTCTGAGGCGTCTGCCTGAAGGAAGAGGCGTAAAGAGGTGTCTGGCTGGATGTAAGGGATCTTTCAGGATTGTTAAACCTTTTTTTTCTGCAAATGTGAGACATAGATCTCATCAATAGTGGGAAGATCACAACCAATAATTTTGGAAGCAGCCTGAGTTATATTACAAATCTGACTTCTGTGCTGAGCTGTGGAGCTACCAAACCACAATATAGCTGAGAAAGTCAGCACGCTTTCAATGACAGATCTATAAAAACTGAAAACTTTTCAAGCCGTTTTAAGAAAAAAAACCTTTGATGGGGTTTTTACATAATGCCTCTTAGCTTGTTGTGCCACTTTAACCTAGCAGAGATGGTACTCCCGAGGAACTTAAAAGTTTTTTAAAAAACTTTTCCAAAAAAAAAAAAAATATATATATTATTGCAAAGGGGTACTAATGACACCATTTGGAAATGTTCATGTCTGGGGAAAAATGGCATATAATGTATTGTTTATTATCTCTGTACTTCAATTTATCCGGTAGTCTGTTCATTTTGATTAGTCTTTTTTGACTTGTTTTGAGAGCAAGCATGAAGGGACGAAGACTGAAGTGTTTCTGTGATCTTTTCTTCCTGCCGGTGGGTCACTTCTCATTCATCTTTACCAGTGCTCTGACGCTCTTCTCTTGGTCATGTATCTCTCTTCTGTCCTGCTGCATGTCTCCAGGCTCGTCTGAGCGGCCGTTAGTTGGCTGTTATCACCTCTCAGTCTGGACTCTGAGTCTCCGACCTGAAGCTTTTGTGATTGGATCAAATCAGAGCTGCATCACAGATCCAAAGATCTCATACAAAGAAGCAGATTCTTTTGTTTTAGGGTGCATTTCACCGCGGTCGTTAATAAGGATACAAGAAGAAATGTTTGACTTTCTTCAAAAGCTTCTGCGGCTGCCTTCACTTGATGCCAATCCTGAAACAACATAAACTACCAAATTTTGCTACACGTTAGATTGCAACATGTAGTGATTGCTGTTAATAGTGTTCATCGTGTGTTTGAGCTTTAGAGGCCGTCTGTATGGGTCTGTCCGTCTGTTTCACAGGCACAGGACGAGCGCTTCGGGAGGTGGATGGATACACAGACAAAAATATTTCATTCAGATGACAAATCATTTCCTATATTTAACATCTAAAGTTCATCTTGCATCGTCCTCATTAAACATCACACATTTTAAAGTTTCATGAAGCTGTGTTGAATTTAATTGATACATTTTTGGGGATGTTGTCATTTTTCTATAAGATTTTGCTCTGATATTTAATTTTGCTATTATGTCGTTTTGTCTGATACATTTGTTCCGTGTTCTACTATGTGGGTCAAAGGTCATATTTTGATGTCAAAGAGTAACTGGTTCTTTATTCTGACTGTTTCGCTGCACTGTAGAAACACACATGAGCGTGTGGGAATGATGCTATCAAACGAGTAACGCTGCAGGATTCATGAGTCCTTCATTATCCATTTCACTTACTATAAAAAAAATGATAATGACATTCTTATAAAGATATTTATAGGATACATTTGTCTATTAAATACTCGTTTCAAGCATTTAAGATCATAAGAAGCATGAATTGTGTAATCATTTTCACTCATCTGAAACCATTATTGTAGGCTACTGTTCTTTTATAGTTGCATTAGATTGCTCACTAAACGTAGTAGAAATGGTGGAAAAGTGCCGGGGTCAAGTCAGACTCATTATAAAACACTGCTCTTTGGCCCCAGCAGCAGCAGCAGGACTGATGGTGAAAAGGCCAGTATAAAGAGTGAAGGCAGAGCACTTCTGTGCCATTCTCCTGGGAGAGAGACACAGATCGTCACATTAAATGTACGCTCAACTTGCTGCAGGAACACAAGCCATCATTAGCATGTCATATAAATGCATCTGCATGTTTGTAATAATGTAAATCAGAAGTGTTCTTCTCTGTCCAAACGGAAGAACTGATTGTGTGGCTCGTGTGTTCAAGGCTCACTGGGGTTATGTTAGCTCTCACAAACAGACACCCACCTGCGCTGATAAAGAAGGCCTGCTGTTTGCTGTTTGTCAGTGTCTGCAGTGAGATTTGGCCTCACGTCCAGTAAACCTCAAAGTTAAGAGTTAATATCAGTACAATACAAATCCTGCACAGATTCAGTCAACATTCATTTCAGGATGTTCGCTTGTGTCACATATTCTTTTCTCTTCTTAACTGTGTGTGTGCATGCGGTAAATGATTGCTGTAAGCCGTTGCATCACTTATTCAGCTTATACAGCCAAACTGTGCTGAGCTCTTTACTGCCGACCCGCGGCACACAGCAGATTGATGGATTTAATTGTGCTTGTACCTCTTTCTTGAAAAGAATCAAGGAGCATCCATACACTTTCTAGAGCAACTCATACGAACATGCATGAATGAATATACACAAGTAGAAATATGTTAAAAAGTGATAACCAGAGCATTACATGGACAAACAGCATTTATTACTTCAAAGAACTCTAGTTATTCAATCTTTATCAATCTTTAAAAACAAAAGTGTAATGTAATCGTTGTTAATACAGTTTAACATTTTTTTTTACAAAGTTTTATGAAACATAATTTTAAAAATGACTGAAATAACTACAATAACAACAGAACAACATAGTCCATAGTAAATGGGTTTATTCATTCACCGCTGACCCCACAGTTTGCAGAACTCAACACTGTTTGCTAATAGTGGTCACCAACATTACCCAAGAAAATATATATGATGTGGGAGAAATATCATTTATTTCTGTGGACTGTAAGACCATGTCTAGAACACAGAAACAGCCAAACAGCAGAAGTTGATCCAGCAGCTCAGCGCGAGCGATGTCTGAGGACCCTCGGGACACGCTTCTCTTCATACATGCTCTCCAGGAACGAGCTCAAGACGAGAAAACATCTCATCCAGAGGAGCAAGCACTCATGGGTTAGCTGAGTTAACAAAAATATCTCTCTACAGTACTCATTTCTCCAATAAGAAAATAAAAGTTTTTATTTTTTATTATTATGATTATTATTTAAAAACATTCTAAAATAAGCTTTTGCAGTTTTATATTAAAATACAATAAAACCAAAGACATACATTACAACCAATGCAATTAATGAACATCATACAAAATAAAGTTACATTGTAAAAAACAACAACAACAACAACAAAAAAACCAATTAAATAATTCCATAGTATCTATGCTATGATATCAATCCTGGGGTAGAAACACACACGGGACAACGAGCGGAGCAGTTGAAGGGCCCCGGAGCCAGACGCCGTCACACTACACACGACTCCAGATTTACACAAGGACACAGAGATATTTCATCAACAGACTGCGCTCCAAAATACTAACAGAGTTTAGAGTTTAAGAGGTTCCTCACAGCAGTAGTGCCACTGAATAATCATGTTGGGCTCCTCAGAGAACCTCTCAGTGATCAGGTCCTAAAAACCCTCTTTTGGCAAATCTGAAGAACATTTAAATAATCTAAATAACCTTTTTCCACTATAAAGAACGTTTTGTGCAATGAAAATGTTCCATTGATTCCACTGATTTATATCAACATGTCTAGGTTAAATTTCAACTCAAAATTATAAATCCTATTTTTATTTAAACCCTAATATATACTGATAAACACAATATATATTTTTGAAAGAGAATACACTTTTGATATCAACATAACCACATGTTACAGTAAGAAAATTGTCACCAATAAAACAATAAAATAAATTATAATAAAATAAAATCATTTAAAAGTAACGTCTGCATGCATTTCTGTGATTTTCAGGTTTATTTTTATTATTATTATTATTATTATTATTATTATTATTATTATTATTATTTTACATTGCCTTAATTATAATTTGGTGTTTAAATGTGATTCATTATCAAAAATATAATGCTACAAAGCACAAAAAAAAAAAAAAAGGGAAAAAAGACATTTTATTTTTGTTGTAATTGTAATTTTTTTAATTGTTATTTTGGGGTGAAATGCGACCCTGACATGTTTGAGTGGGATGTGAAGCCTTGTGTCATCGGCTCTGACAGGTGATACCGCGGTATTTCTGCGTGGTACAGTGAAGGAGCTCATTATGTTAATACGCCTCTCTCTGCGTGTGCATCTGCTCCTGGATCTTCTGCAGCATCTCCTGCATCCGCCTCAGCTGCAACAAGAACAGAAGCACAGTCAAACACGCTACACCACAACTGATCAATCTTTACTGACCGATCATGAGTCTGTCACCTGAGCTGATAATCACTAGTGAGCTCAGAGACTCTGGCACGTCTGCATGATCAGTGAATCAATGGTGCTGTTGCGTAATCAACCACATATAGACTGAGATCGATGCTACAGCACGTCAGCACCAGCACAACCCTGCATGGATTCATGTCTGTCATCTGATAAATATGATATGACAAATTTCCTTTGTTTTAGACTGAGTGTGGATGTCAATATAACTCTAATATAACACTCCAATATAAATGTAATGTATTTCTGTGATGTGCAGCTGTATTTTCAGCATCATTACTCCAGTCTTCAACACAATCCTAGTGAAAAATAAATATACTTAAATGTATTTAAAATACATTTATTTAATACTAAGTATACTACAAATACGTTCACATATTTATGTCCATAACAAAAATACTCTGCAGTTGTACTTTTGGTATACTAAACTGGTATACTTCAAGTCTGCTTAACTGGAACAACTAATTTTGTGCTTAATGCACTTTAATTGTGCAGAAGTAGAGCTGAAGTCCAACTAAAGATATTCTGAAGTATATTTGATTGTGCTAAAGTGGAACTACTGCGAGTAAACAACAGTTACACTTTAAATATCTAGAATTTAAAGACTGATATTACTCAGAGATCATAAAATCCTCATCAATAAATGACATTA